>NC_025687.1:17124951-17128377 GCF_000633955.1 Camelina sativa | reverse complement strand
AGAAGAATTCTTCAAAGAAGGAATCAAACTAACAAGTTTCTGAAGAACTAGATGCGACGGATGTCCAAGACGTTGATGCCAGAGAGAATCATCAGTAACCACAGAAACAGAGAAAGAACATGCTGCAGGATTAGATGGTGAGAGGGAAGTATTCTCAGTAGCCAAAATGTAAAGATCTTGAAAAACTCTACCCCTCCCAATCATCAAGCCCTGAGAAAGTTCCTGAATCAAACAACAATTATCAAAGAAATGTGCAGAACAAGACAATGTTTTAACCAACCTACTGACACTAATCAAATTAAACTTGAAATTAGGAACATGCAAAACGTTGTATAAAATCAACTTTTGAGAAATGTAAATTGTCCCTATATGAGTGATGGAAACCCTGGTACCATTCGGCAATGTCACAGTAATATCTGTAACAGGTCGTAAGTCTGTAAACAAAGCTAGATTAGAGCAAACATGACTAGAAGCTCCACTATCTATAATCCAAGCATCATGCGGTAAAAGTTGTTGTAAAGAAGAAAGAATATGATTTTGAAAAGTTAAAATATGGTTTTGATATTTAAGTGAAGTCGAAGGGAAGGGAAAAATGATACCAGAGGTAGAAGTGTCTGCCATCATACCATGTTCAGAGATCGTAGCCATAGCACTAGGAATACTAGAACCAAAAGACGAAGCTATAGGCTCTTGAACCTGAACTTGACCCTTGTATTGAGAAACCATCTGATCAATTTGCTGTGGAGTAAACCCTTGTAAACTCGAAGGAACACCATTAGGAACCATGAACTGCGGATATTGATTAGAAACAGAACCATACGACACATCTTCAGTTGGAAACATTCCAGTCTCAGAGTAAACTTGAGCCACTGCATTTGCCTTTTGCATAGAATTCGCATATGGCACCATTTGATTAGAAGTTTGTTGAGACATCCGGGGTTGAGACTGCATCGTTGGCATCCTAGGCTGAAACTGATTTGGCATCGTTGGAGGTCTGTAATTGTATCCCGCAGCATTAGTCTTATATCCTANAAAGTTGTTGTAAAGAAGAAAGAATATGATTTTGAAAAGTTAAAATATGTTTTTGATATTTAAGAGAAGTCGAAGGGAAGGGAAAAGTGATACCAGAGGTAGAAGTTTCTGCCATCAAACCATGTTCAGAAATCGTAGCCATAGCACTAGGAATACTAGAACCAGAAGACGAAGCTATAGGCTCTTGAACCTGAACTTGAACCTTGTATTGAGAAACCATCTGATCAATTTGCTGTGGAGTAAACCCTTGTAAACTCGAAGGAACACCATTAGGAACCATGAACTGCGGATATTGATTAGAAACAGAACCATACGACACATCTTCAGTTGGAAACATTCCAGTCTCATAATACACTTGAGCCACTGCATTTGCTTTTTGCATAGAATTCGCATATGGCACCATTTGATTAGAAGTTTGTTGAGACAACCGTGGTTGAGACTGCATCGTTGGCATCCTAGGCTGAAACTGATTTGGAGGTCTGTAATTGTATCCCGCAGCATTAGTCTTATATCCTGGTGGGAATCCATGGAGTTTGTAACACTTTTGAATAGTGTGTCCAACTTTACCACAATGTGAACAGATAGGTTTCTGTATAGTCCTCCCTGTATTGTAAACAGCAACGTAGGCACTCTCAGCCTCATTCATAGAAGCAACACTTTGAAAAGCAACACTATCAATACTAGTCGTCGGTTTAACTACAACCTGTCGTTCATCCTGTGTGACCATGTTAAAAGCCTCTTCGATAGTTGGTATCGGCTTGAGCATTAGTATATGACGTCTAGCTTGATCATAACTTTCATTCAAACCCATCAAGAACTTGGTCACACGACTTCGTTGTTGCAACCTTTCCCATTTTACAGCTGCATCACATTCGCAACGACCACATGTGCAAACAGGAAGCTCTACATAGTTCTTATGTTCTTCCCACAAAGTAAGTAGAGCCGTATAGTATGTAGACACATCCATTTATCCTTGAACGATCGTACTAAGTTTCTGTTCTGTAGAGAAAATCTTAGGTGCATCATCTTGCTTAAACCTAGATAGTATATTTTTCCAGATCCCTTCTGCCGTAGGAATAAAAAGTAAACTCTGTCCTATCTTCTTGTCAACAGAATTCATCAACCATGTGAACACAATATCATTGCACCTAGACCATACTCCAAAATCTCTATGATCTTCTTGAGGTTTCGAGATCGTACCATTGATAAATTCAAGCTTGTTTCTGACATTAAGAGCCATCCACACCGATCGACCCCAGGAAGGGAAATCTGAAGCAGTAACAAGGCGATCAGAAACAAGAACAAGTCCTGCGTGATCTGCACTATGTAGATGATACGGATTCTCATATTGATCTGTCTGATACTGCGGTTGAACATTCACTGGATTCGGAGTGGGAGGTCTAGTCACCAGAGCATTCGTATTACCAGAAGAACTCATTCTCAAAGCAAGAACAAGAAATCCAAAGAAAGTGAGACGAAAAGAGAAATCAAAAGCAAAACCCGTACTCACTAAGGTCAATCAAAAGAGAATCAAAAGAATCAGAAAAACAAAGAACACTCCGATGAGAAAATCGCACACAACGGCGAGAAATTGCTGAACAAATTGAAAACTAGTGTAAATGGGGAAGCTCATCTCCGTCGCGTAAGATGCTGAAGCAATCAAAACTCAATTAACTTGCTCTGATACCATAATAAACTCTGGTTAATCGGAGAAATACATGACACGACGGAGGAGAGACGAAGATTGAAGAAGAAGAGAGAAACGAGATTCTGCTTATTAATCAATCAATAAAAGTTTGTTACAAAAGCATAACCTCAATTAACTAACTAGTCAGTCTTTATAGTTAGACTAATCAGCTAATCTTAATAACCGAAGATAACCCTATCAAACCAAAGCTCATAACCGGTCATACTCTAATACCTGCCAAGCGCCTTTGTCAGTATGCCCGCCTTCTGCTCGTCTCGGAGGACATGCTCAACTTCTATAAGCCCATTCTCTACACACTCCCGTATGAAATGAAACCATGTGTGTATATTGATAAGCTCAAATTAATCCCTAGAGCTACTCTCTCAAACAAGAGAACAGTGCAAATAATATCTAAATTTAAAACCAGAAAATCCAAATCTCTTTGTAATAAACAATTCTGCTCATCAATGGTTTAATCTGGAAAACAATTATATTCTCATATCAATTTATTTCCCTAAGATAACAATTCTAGGTGATCAATCAAGAATTATTATGAAGAACAACCAAGGATGAAGATCATAAAAGATTAAGAACCCTAAAAATCTTAGATCTAATAAATCATAAAGACCCTATGAAAAACCCTAAACCTAACAAGCAAATTACTCAGACATGTTTAATAAAGCACAAATCATAATTCTGAATAACAT
>NC_025687.1:16973658-17119416 GCF_000633955.1 Camelina sativa | reverse complement strand
TCTGCCATCAAACCATGTTCAGAGATCGTAGCCATAGCACTAGGAATACTAGAACCAGAAGACGAAGCTATAGGCTCTTGAACCTGAAATTGACCCTTGTATTGGGAAACCATCTGATCAATTTGTTGTGGAGTAAACCCTTGTAAACTCGAAGGAACACCATTAGGAACCATGAACTGCGAATATTGATTAGAAACAGAACCATACGACACATCTTCAGTTGGAAACATTCCAGTCTCAGAGTAAACTTGAGCCACTGCATTTGCCTTTTGCATAGAATTCGCATATGGCACCATTTGATTAGAAGTTTGTTGAGACATCCGGGGTTGAGACTGCATCGTTGGCATCCTAGGCTGAAACTGATTTGGCATCGTTGGAGGTCTGTAATTGTATCCCGCAGCATTAGTCTTATATCCTAGTGGGAATCCATGGAGTTTGTAACACTTTTGAATAGTGTGTCCAACTTTACCACAATGTGAACAGATAGGTTTCTGTATAGTCCTCCCTGTATTGTAAGCTGCAACATAGGCACTCTCAGCCTCATTCACAGAAGCAACACTTTGAAAAGCAACACTTTCAATACCAGTCGTTGGTTTAACTACAACCTGTCGTTCATCCTGTGTGACCATGTTAAAGGCTTCTTCAATAGTTGGTATCGGCTTTAGCATTAGTATATGACGTCTAGCTTGATCATAACTTTCATTTAAGCCCATCAAGAACTTGGTCACACGACTTCGTTGTTGCAACCTTTCCCATTTTACAGCTGCATCACATTCGCAACGACCACATGTGCAAACAGGAAGCTCTACATAATTTTTATGTTCTTCCCACAAAGTAAGTAGAGCTGTATAGTATGTGGACACATCCATTGATCCTTGAACTATCTTACTAAGTTTCTGTTCTATAGAAAAAATTGTAGGAGCATCATCTTGCTTAAACCTAGATAGTATATTCTTCCAAATCCCTTCTGCAGTAGGAATGAAAAGCAAACTCGCGCCTATTTTCTTATCAACAGAATTCATCAACCAAGTGGATACAATATCATTGCACCTAGACCATACACCAAAATCTCTATGATCTTCCTGAGGTTTTGAGATCGTACCATTGATGAATCCAAGTTTATTTCTAACATTAAGAGCCATCCACATCGATCGACGCCAAGAGGGAAAATCAGAAGCAGTAACAAGACGATCAGAAACAAGAACGAGTCCTGCGTGATCCGCACTATGGAGATGATAGGGATTCTCATACTGATCAGTCTGATATTGCGGTTGAACATTCATCGGAGCATTCGTATTACCGGAAGTACTCATTCTCAAAGCAAGAGCGAGAAATCCAAAGAAAGTGAGACGAAAAGATAAAATCAAAAGCAAGATTCGTACTCACTAAGGTCAATCAAAAGAGAATCAAAAGAATCAGAAAAACTGAGAAAACTCCGATGAGAAAATCGCACACAACGACGAGAAATTGCTGAACAAATCGAAAACAAGAATTAACTGGGAAGCTCATCTCCGTCGCGTAAGATGCGGAAGCAATCGTAACTCAATTGCCTCGCTCTGATACCATAATAAACTCCGGTTAATCGGAGAAATACGTGACACGACGGAGGAGAGACGAAGGTTAAAGAAGAAGAGAGAAATGAGATATTTCTTATTTATCAAACAATCAAAGTTTGTTACAAAAGCTTAATCTCAATTAACTAACTAATCAGTCTATATATAGTAAGACTAATCAGCTAATCTTAATAACCGAAGATAACCCAATTAAACCAAAGCTCATAACCGGTCATACTCTAATAATTTGCATTTTTGTAGAGATTAGTAAAATAGTAAAAGTTGGCGATTTGGAGGGTGTTGAAAGAACGTACATCAAATTTTGGTAGTAAATTTTTAAGAGTATATTTCATAAAAGTTACTGCATAACTATTTACTGTTTTTTAATGTCAAGAATATTCGTGAGATACCTTTAATTGTTTCTAACAAAAAAACTTACAGTTCCAACCAAAAAAAAAACCTTACAGATATATAAGTTGTTTTAGAGATCCTACTGATTGGGGGATCTGACCACTGAAAGCACATCCAACAAGGATCCTGGAGAAAGGAGATATTATTAAAACAGGCGATAGGATAGGCGGTTGCTAGCTAGTAGATCATGATGTCGTTTTCTTACAAGTTCCTCAACTTCTTGAGGTCACCAATATTTGTTGGAAGAGGTCCGGACAATCCAGGATTGTATGACAAATCCCTAAACAGTGGATCATAAGATAGGAAACCGAAATATAGAATCCATTTCTACACGAGAAAGAAGAAGACATACAAGATCTGCAAGTCAGACAGCTCTGAAATATACCCAGAAAGCTTTCCTTCCAAGTTAAGGTTGCCTACTGATCTGCAATAGCAATAAGACAGTACATCGTCCTTTTAAAGGGAATTCAAATAAAGAAAAATGAATAATAATAATTAGAAAAGAAGACATAAACAAGTTTTACACTGAAACCACGCCACCATTGTTACATGTAATGCCAACCCAATTGCTTCCACAGGGATCAGAGCCTTTCCAGCTTTCTGGATACTTGCTCCATTCATTCCTTATGGCTTGTAAAGCAGTAGCTGCACCATCATGTTGATACCATTCAGAGATTTTAAAACACCTGATCATCGTCTATATATACATATACCGGAGAACTAATGCATAAATACGTATTATATTCTTTTATACTACATAGCTAGAAAAAAAGTTTAAATTTACAGTTTTACAAAATTAGTAGTGTAGTAAACATTTAGCCAACAATAAAATTACAACAAAAATATTTATATGCAAGAGATACTTAACCGTCTATTCCATTTGTGAGCGCAGACACATAGCAAATTCAGAAGAAAAGCAAGATCATGAACGTTAAGGCTCCAATTCTTGAACTCATCTTTAGACCCACAAAAAAATATCTTTGTTCCTTTGCTTCTACTTGTATCTCAAATTAATTTAAGAAAACAACATGTGGGTCTTCACAAGTTATAACAAACTAAAGAATAAAAATTACGGCCTCCGCAAACAAATCATGTACCCAACGATGTTATGAGAAAGGTGAGAAGACTTTTGAACAAACAAAGTGAAAATATATATAAAATAAAAATAAAAATAGGTAGTGGACCATATAATACTTGGTCAGTTTGCAACAGCTGATAATAGGATTAATTAAACGAAGGTTTCATGTAAATGGAAACGTCAATAGAGTAATTTAAACACTGAACGATACATTTAAAGAAGACACCAGAGAATTTCCAGATATTTAAAATCATGCTATTTATGAGCATAGGTCTTCTCATAGTGGTAAAAAAAAATCATGGTGATTTGTCAGATAAAATGAAAGTTACGGCTAATAATCATGTTATTATGTATAAAAGGATGAGAGTGAGGTAAAAAGAATTGGTCAAAGAGAAGGAAATCAATCATGCAAGCAATGAGTTTGAGTTATATTTGAAGGAAAGGAAGATGTTGCATATCCAAATGTTCCAATGGGACAGAACCGTAAATGCAATTTTTTCAATCAACGCGAGCACTTTCTCATATTTTCTCTCATAGTTGAGAGTAAGTGAGAGGAACAATACAGAAACAAAGAAACGATAGTTATTTCAAAGAAACATAAATTAACATAAAGGAAAAAGAAATACATTATAAATAGCCATGTTACATGACATATATGCATTCGTCTGGGAGAACAATCTCCTTCTCTTCAAAGATTGGCTAGTTCTTGAATGCTCATGGGGTAAGAGTAAGCACGGGAGTTGAAATTAGATTTTGCAAGCAATATGTTAGCAGTCTCTGTTGGATGAAACGCATCCCAAAAGAGATACTTGGTTCGGTCAGGGCACGGGGTCTGCAGCGGCAGACACGTTATTTGACCATTGTTCCTTCCCACCCCACAACAACCTTTGTCCACAACCTCAAATCCTGTAGGATCAATGTAAACAATAATAAGACATTATATGAAATCATAAGACTAATATATAGTATATAGACCATGTGTTTAAATGTGTAACTCACCGTAAGCGGCTCCATTGGCAGCGAGATCATAGGTACTCTTGTAAGAATCAAGGTAAACGAACTTGGCTCCTTTCAACTGACCTTTGTTGAAACGGTCCACTAGGTTCTTGACTTGAGAGTTGAACAACACAATTGCATTGTTGATCTTTTCATTGCATCTTCCGGAACTGTTGTTACGATTATTGTAGCGGGCCAGCTGGTAAGGTATGCAACCGATCTGTCCCACTCCAGTCACAACCACTTTCCGAGCTCCAAATTGGTACAATCGCTAAAAAAAAAAAAAATAGAATCAAGATAAATATAATGCATTGAGACATATTATGCATTACTGATCAACCCTTACGGTGAGCTGTTGTGTGTAGTCTTTAATGAGGGAATCTGCAAAGGTTTTGTCGTTGAAAGTGGTACTGGTTGAGTAGAAGTCAGGCATGAAGTAATTGTTGAGATAATCGTTACTTCCCATTCCGGTATAAAAGATACAACGGCTTAAGTATCTTTGCAGCTCATTTGTGTTTCCTCTGAAGTATCTAAGCATCTGCTCAACTGCGCTCGTGTACAGCTCTACCTGCTGGTTCATAGAAGTATGTGCACCCTACAAAAACATTTTGCAGTTTAATTATAGGTTAGTGTTTAATTGTTTATAATATAATTGATATAGCTTTTAAAATTTTGATGATAGATAAAAGAAAATTAAAAGAACAAAACTTATAGTTTGTGTACCAAGTTGTCACCGGTCTCATCTCTAATGCCAGCTGCACCAGATGCGAAATTTGCACCTCTTAGCAAAGCCTGGCCACGAATCCTAGAATACGGTGGAATGTAAGTCCGAAATCCAAAAATTTGAGCTACAAAAACAAAGAAAAAATGTTTACTCATTTAGTAAAACTAACAAAATATGAACTTTTAAAATGGTTTTAAGTTCCAAAAAGTAGTGTTTAGCCGGCCTTGATATACATATTGGTACGATACTTAATGCAAAACGCTTGGTACATAAGAAATGTGCAGACAAATACCTACCTAGTGCATCAACGTAGGTGCGACCGTTGGTGAACCGTCCGGTTGAACCTTGGGGAAAGTCAATTCCATAAGGTCGGTAATTAGCCCTCGCAAGCGAAATCAACCTGCATTTTTTCAAATTATTACTATGAATTTGTGTAAAAAAAAAACCATACATTAGTGATTAGTATATAATGAAAATGCATAATTGAACCAACCTGTTGTTGTTTCCATTATCGACTAAGGAGTCACCGAAAATGAAAAAGCAAGGGACTTGTGCCTGTTGTGGCTGTGACACGGTCGTTTTCAAACCGAACAAAGCCAAACCCAAACTAACCAGCAACATAAAACGGAGAATACCCATTAAACTGAAAAATATTGAAATACTGTCAATGGATCTTAAGAAGAATGAGTTTGAATGGGGTTTGAGTGGAGTTGACAGTTTATATACTGAACAAGTGTGATTGGTTGGTTGGTTGGTTTCTATAATTGGTTTCATGTGCTGATAGATTTGTGACAGTTGGTTTCTATTTTTAATTCTTATCTCTCACTCTCTTAATTTTACTTCTTTTTAGCTGCGGCTATATTCACAGGCGTCTCATGCATGCAATCTCGTGATGGGTCTCAAGAGTCTAATGTGTTGCTTTCCAGTTGTTTGTGTCAAAAGTCAATTCATGTAACAGTTGGCACATTACTCATCAAAGACACAGAAAACTATTTTAGGCAAAAAAACTACGTAAGATATATATAATTGTTAGTTCTTGTAAACTTTCAATTTTTTTAGAATTCCAAAACTTTCCACTTTGGAAAAATAAGAGCAAACCATACCTGCAGTTGTGGATCAATATGTTTTACTAATTTCGTGTAGGTAATTAATCTAGATTATTTATCAAGAAAAGTAAATCTTGAGATAAGTATTAGATCAAACTTATTTGGTGAGTTTAAGACCTCGCTCTATGGGATACCAACATGATTACTATATGAGTTTATCTTTATAGAGCCTGTGATGACATTAAATTATCTCTGTATTGACAATGTAACTGCAGGTTAACTAAAACTGCATGAAAGGTTTAAACATTGGTACCAAATTAGAATGTTAGATTCTAGAACTAGATGGGATTGGGAATGAGCCTCGCAAGGGCAGGCCTGCACTGCCAAACGATGATGTAGGCCCTCCTCCAATGGGGGAGACCTTAGGCTAAGTAGTACCTTCCTTAGTGTGCAACGGAAGTCGCACACCTAGGCCATGAGTCCTCTTAATCACTTATTGACTCTATCCAAGTAAGCATCCTTCAGCATTACCTCTACCCTACCCTTTATCGTCTACCCTCTCACTCTCTGTACCAGACTACACTGCCAATGGAGCTACCGATGTGGTACATGTGGAATTCTAATATTCTTGGGGAAAATGCCATTTCAGATGGCTTAGGCTGGGACTGTTTAGTTATCTATCAATCATTCAATCGCCTCATCTGGTACCTTAGCAATGTGAACTGTCACCAGGAGTAAACAGATGTATCAGATTGTTCCTAAGTGTTGGGGCTATGGAACCAAGCCTGGGTTTCAACCAAAGTGGTATATTTTGATGGAAATCAGAAGCCTGATGCTAAAATGGAACTTGGAAATTTCATTGTACTTACGGAGAATTTAAGACAAAACATCTCTTTGAGGACATGTTTTAATCATTCTAACAGAGCTGGGTTCATTCACAAGCTTGGAAGATGGTCAAATCTCAACGAACACGGCGAGCTTTATCTTCCTGCCCCAACCCTAGAGACCTCTGTGCATTTGCAATGCCTTCAGGATCTGCATCAACCACATCAACGGTTTAAACTACATACCAGCACAATAGATCAAGGGTCATTGACGGGGTGAAGGTAGAAAAAGATTGTCATCACGACTTTTATCACACATGTGCACGACAAGAAAACATTTGACTAAACAGATGGTATTTGGAAAATCATGCTCACCAAAGAACTGAGTGAAAATGCGGGTGAAGAAGCTCAAGTTGCGAGAGACGTTGAATCCCATGGCAGGAGGAAGAGGCTTCACCAAAGTGTCTATAGTGAATACTCTTTGCAGGAACTGTAATAGAGAGGCAGACTGTACAGCTTAGGAAATGGTTTTTGAAGATACAGAATTTTCTAGTCTGAGGTTACAATCTAAAAAACGAAAATCAAAGCTATCCAGCAAACTGCTTCTCTATGAACACCCTGTGAATGCATAAATTTTGTTTTCTGAATGTAAAGATGGTTCGAGATGTATGCAGTGTGTCATGATTCAGATTCTATTAGAAACATACTCATTCATATATAAATAGGCAGAAAGGAATGAAAAATCCATTTGAACAGAAGTAGCGTTAAAGTATCTCCCTAACAATAGAGAGGTTCACAAACCTGACCAACTAACTATTAAACTCTCCAGAACTACCAAAGATAAGTTTTCGTAACAAATTGAAGTATATAGCCAAAGAGACGAAGGTTTACATCAAGATTACACAGTTTTGTTCCACTATAGCACACCAACCGCTCTTAACATTATGCAAGGCATACAATTAATCCCTTAAAAACAGCTCTTACATTTATGGCAGCTGTTCTTGAAATGTGAATCTAATATATGAGATTCTAACCAAGCGAGTATATGAACCATTTGCACTCAATCCATTAAATTACAATCGTAACTTCATGTAACAAAGCGAGTGAAAAATCCATTCTTTTCAGCTTCACATAAGGCTTAGATTGATTGATTGTTATATAATCTTAGACACAAAACTGTATAAGAGAATTGCATAAACGCAGATACAGAGAGGAGCAAATTCACTATATGAAACCTAGAATTACAATAAAGAGAGATTAGGGTTTAAGAGACCTGATAGTTGCGATTGAAGCTGTAACGAAGCTGAGGATCAATCTCAAGTAAATCATCATCATCATCGGCGAGACTACCTTTTTTGGCACCGCGGCTAGGGACGTGCATCTTCGACATACCATCAGAATCCTTTGTGACCTTAAGCTTTGCTCCGCTAAACTTGTCAGAGTCATCATCGTCGTCGCCTCTCCACGGGGCTTTTGATAAAAGTTCCTTCTTCTTCGCCATTGTTGTCTTTACCCCAATCCTTTGAGTTCTTCGTGTGTGCTTTTTGTTTATGAGTGGGATAAGGCCCTAAAGATATTGTTTGGTTGCAAAGTTAAACTTGTTACTAAACAAGATATGAGTTATCAAAATGTCTTGTTTGGTTATATAGTAGGATGTGTTACCAAACGGGATATGAATTTCTCTCCATCTTCTTATAATCAAAAGAGAAGTACAAATAAAAAATGTCCAAAATGTTTAGCCTATTTACTAAAATTGCCACTGAATTAAACATTAAGGAGAGTCTTAATTGAAATTCGCTAGGGGTAATTTGGTCCAAATAAAAATAATAAAATATAATCGCAGATCTAATTATAGGTCCGCGCGTTTTTACTAAACCCAACCCAGTTGTATTGGATCTCAGTTTATTGGACTCTGTTTTATGCTTCAATCGTTTGTTGGCCCTTTAATTATTTATTGGACTCTGTTTTTGATCCGTATTGGGCTCCTACAAAACATAACAATCAAACCACCTAAAAATTAGAAATTGTAATTTTCCTAATATCACGTCATTTGCATATTAAATGCCATAAAGTTAGCTACCAATAGCTAACATATATACCAAAAAACTACTCCTTAAATTGTCACTAATATCACATAATAGTTTTTAAAATTGCATAAATATAAATTGCAAAATCATAACTAATAACCATATTTACTCGATAATCATCCCTAAATAAAAGCATCTTTCACGATAATTACCAAAAAAACTTCAATTATTAGCAATCATAACTGTATTCTTATGATCAAATCTTCAAAATATTGGATAAATAATTGCCATCCAAGATTTGCACCAAACAAGCCATTTGATACTCTAGGTTTAGCTAATATATTATAAATAGACTAATACTATACCTCATTACTCAACCAAACACCATCTTCATTCCTTCAAGATCAACGGCGCAAGCAGTTACTTTTCTCAATATTGTCAAGTCGTACAAGACATCTTGGCGAGTGCAAGTTCCGAGTCCTACAAACCTGGAAAACATACACAACACAACCAGGTTTGGTGAGACTTTTGACGTGATCCTCGCTGATGAACAAGTAAGTTACAGTCTAATTTATCCAACAACAAACATATGATTTGATATCGTAACTAATCTCGCTAATAACTTCATACTTTCGTAGGGAACAAAGATATATACTACTATCAAGAAGGATTGTATTATTAGTTTTCAAAGGCATATGGATCCAGGAGAATGGAGAAGCGTTCAAAACTTTGGACTGGTATCAATTGAGACCAGTTGCTTATGTTAACAAAATGGGTTTCTTGACTCAAACCATTGTAACAAAGATCGATCCTCTGTCTGATGACCCCCACCTAACTCTTACTACTTTCAAAGATGTTTTGACTGGGGTTCTTACTTAATGCAAACATGTTAATCGATAAAGAATCTTCTTATACATCTTATTTGATTTTTTTAATAATAGTTTATTAACATATTCAAAATTCTACTATGGGACAAGTTGTCAATGTTAGTGAGATAGAAATTGAGGTCAATAAGCCAAAATTGACTTCCAACTACAAGATGAATTGTAAGTTAAATACCACTATTCAAATTAGTGGAATAAATAAAAATTAAAATTCCATATCACACTACTAATTTATAATTACAAAATTACAATAATATATTACATAATTATACATATTATAATAAAAAGATATAATGTTTATGTATTAAACTCTACATACTGTAAAATCTTTTTAAAAATATACTGCTATACCATTTTGGCTCTTTAGTCAAACTATACATATAAAAATATATATATTTATACTTAATTAGTACCCAAATTTTAAAAACATAATTATAATTTGACATGCGGTGTAGTGCGGGTTCAAACCTAGTTAAATTGATTAAAGCTAGCCTAGGTAATACGAATTTCAACACATTGTTTGAATTTCAACAGTGCGATCGTCCTTCAAATACAATAATCTCTTCAAACGATACATGTACTGTTTTCCAATCTAAAAACATAAAAATTGATTGTTATCATTTAATAAAATTTTCATAACAAATTATTCCATTTAATTTTAGATATTTAGTATATTCATATCTCTACTGTTATTTGTAAAGTCATTTAAGGATATGTTATTGGAGTTATTACCAAATATTTGATTTTTTAAAAGAATAAGGACAAAAATTTTCACCCCATCTAAACGGATAAACACGGGGATCCTTTTGACGCGCTTATGTTAATTTTGGATCCTCTTATTTAATCGTGACAGTTGATTCATTTTTATCGTGGCCGTCGATTTAAAAGACCTAAAAAGGTGTTTCTCTCTCTCTCTCTCTCTATGCTCTTTGTCGCCGTCAATGACTACACAAAACTTTTTTCTTTAGCCTCTCCTCTCTCGCCGTCTCTCCCAAATGGATTATTTTTTTGTTTTCTTCTTTTTGTCGACAAAGTCGAAGAGATGTAGTCATGTAGAGGAAGAGAAGAAGGCAAAGATTTCATGGCTAAGGTTTTTGTTTCTCTTTTAACTAAATTTACATTTTATGTCTATGTTTGATGATTAAATTCCAAGTTTAATTTGGAATTTTGTTTCAGAATCTTGATTAGTATAATGGTTTTGTGTTCGTCTGATCATGATCACGATTTTGAGATGATAACCTCAGTCTCATTAATTCGCAATAACTAAACCTCAGAAACATGTGTGATTCATCTATCCTGTCAAGTAAGCCTTGCTCTGTCGCCGCCGTCAATTCATGGTTTCATGCTCGCAAGAGGTAATGTACCGTTATTAAAGATTATTATGTTTATGCAGAAGATTAATTCTGAACTAAATTACTTAAGGCAATAGAGAGTTTCATAAATGTTTACATGTATGACATGTAGTTTTTTGGCCATGGAAGGTGCAGAGGATTTCCTTAGAATATGAAACATTTCAATATTATCAAGCTCTGGATGTGAAAAGTTAAAGGTTAATTTCATTTCTTCGAACACGAGTCCAACCCTCAGCCTAATTACGCTTCTATAAATCTCTCCCTCTTCTATGTCATTTAATTCGCCATGTTTTTGTTCTTTTCAGTTTTTGCATTTTCATGGGCAATGATTTTTTTTAATCACACGTTGGACTGATTTCATATGCAATGGTTTTAGGTGAATCTATATGCAAGCTATTATTAGTTCATATTTTACTCTGTTTTCTTAGTTTCAAGTATAATATGATATTGGTGATGGTTCACTATCTGTATATTTATACATCCTTAAATGGTTTTAGATTTGAAAAACCGATACTTATAAGTAAACAGATCCTTATGATATTGGTGATGATTCGGTTTGTCTAAGTTGTATATTGCATGTTTTGGTGAATTAATTTGCAGAGTTTGGTTTTATAAGTTGCAGGTTCTGTTTCTAAGTTGTAGGTTTATTTTCAAATATAATTTTGTTTGGTTTACATGCTTGATGATTCACGTTTACAGTTGAAATTTGATTTGCTTTAGATGCGTTTACGAAATGCTAGGAAACATGATGAGGAACTTCACACAAGTGGGACAACAATTCTCGAGAGTGCACCTAATTCCATGAGCAGTCCATCTAGCTCATCCTCTTAAGGTTTGAACTCTTTAACCAAATCCCAAAATCTTGATGTGATATTTCTCTTATCTTCAATCTTTGAAAGCAACTGATTTACTTCTGTAACTTCAGCAATGCAGTCCTCCGGGTTGGAGAAGAAGTCGGGATACACATACCACCACTCCTCACCATTTTCTTTGAGGTACGTATTACTATTAAATTCTTTTTGTTACCTTTTTCCTGAACCATTGTTAATATTTCTGGTTTCTTACCTTTTTGTTGTGTAAGTTTGCAGGTTTTAGTTAATTATTTTGTAGGGTTCGGTTAATTAATTTGCAGATTTTGATTATCTAAGTTTCATGTTTGGTTTGTCTAAGTTATATAGATTGCAGGTTTCGTTTGTCTATGTTACAAATTGTAGGTTTTTGTGAATTAATTTGGCTTTATAAGATGCAGGTTCAGGTTTGAGAAAATGCAGGTTTTCTTTGCAGGCTTGATGATTCATGTTTGCAGATGAAATTTTATGTCCCATAAATGCTTTTCAAAATGACTAAATGAGGAACTCGACAGAATTGTTACATTATATCTTCTTAGCAGACTTCAACAATGCAGGGTTCTCTAGGTTATGAACTGGGGAAATTTACAAGAAATATGTCAATGGTCGAATATTTGGAGCTGTAAGCTGCTAGCAAAAAGACAAGTTTCGTTTTTGTTTTTTTCCATTATATGTTATAAGTCTCATTCTCTCTGTTAATTATATTTTGGAAATCAAAATTGAATTTTGATCCATATTTTGTTGAAAGTGGGATTTTATATGTTTAATGTTTTTATAATGTTTTTGTACTCGAATTAATTTGTTAAACCAAGACTTTTTGATCTGGCAGAATCATTTATGATCATGTGTCTTTTGTCGTCGACAATTTCCTGAGAAACCGGTTTGGACGACCTACGAAGTAACTATTTAACAGAGAGAATTATAAGAATATGTAGACAAACAAAACCTTTAATGGAACATGCAAGTTAACCCGGTCTTTTAAATTCAATCCGTCAATTTTCTGAGAAACCGGTTTGGACGACCTTTAATGGAAAATTATTAATGATCTGGCTCTATGATAATATTTTTATAAAAATGTTGTAGAACGGGTTAATTATTTTATCACTTTTATACGTTCAAACTAAACTTACAATTATTTAAACAAATATATATAAATCTTTGATTTTAATATATCAATGTTTAAAATGTTAATAAGATATGTTAATTAAAGTATACAAACAAATTTATTAAATAATTTTTATTAAGATTAAAATGATACTGTTCAACCATTTAAAACAAAACATTAAACTTTACAATTTATGTTGTCTACTATGTAATTATTTAAAAGAAAACATTTATGAGATATAAAATTTCTAACGGGATGGATCGAGACGGAATGGGATGAGACTGGACTGGACGAGATTTAACATCCCATTAAAAAACTTGGAATATGTAACTAACTATTTTGGAACAGGCAATTTTAAAATTTTGGTATTTTTGACAACAGTTATATAGTTTTTGAAAATTATAATTTTTTTGATAATTTCAACTAACTAAATAAAAAAATATTCATCGAAGAACTCTGGTATCCCATTTTTATTTTTACCCTATCTCTTTTAGTAAACAATGTGTAACGAGTAATAATTTTGAAAAGAACAAATGTAAGACGAAAAATTATGATTGATACGGAAAGAGACGGGACTAGACGAGACGGGATGAGATGAGACGAGAGGGGATGAGTTGGGATGTAAGGAGATTGGACTGGACATGACGTGTTTCCTGTTCCAAAGTAAATACGTTTAAGTTTATTTTAAAAACAATCACATTAAAATAAACGCACCTTTGCTAAAGCACATGGATTAATATAATTCTTAGTCAACACCTGAATATTTTGTCCCGTGTTGTAGCACGAGTTACTATCTAGTTCAATTATTATAAAAGAAAAAATATATATTTTTTCGACATCCGCGATTGATATTTAGGAAGATCTGTGCAGGCAAAAAAAAAAAAAAAATTTAGGAAAATCTTGTAATAATAATTATAGAATGTTTGAAACAGTTTTTGTCTATTAATTGGTTTCCCAAACTAATAATATTAAAAACCAAAAAAGCCTTTCTTCATATACGACCTAAATCCCTAGAAAAGCTCTTCTCAATGGAACGATTAGGCCTGGGCATAAAAACTGTACCCGAATACCCAACCCGGAACCCGACCCGAAAAATCGGGTTCGGGTTGGGTACGGGTTTGCCTATAAAACCCTATTGGGTTCTATTTTCTAATACCCGTGGGTTCGGGTTAGGGTCGGGTAATACCCGATACCCGTTTGGGTACCCATTAAACCCAAACATATAAATATATTTATAATATTTATCATTAATATAATGCAATTACCCCAAAATTATGATTATAATTTTGAATATTTCATTTGGTTTATACCTAAATATCAAAAATAATCAAAATATCTAAAATATTTTGTTATGTAAGTCAAAATTTAACTAAATTTATTTAAATTTAATTATATTTTTTCGGGTACCCGGTAGTTCGGGTACTAATCGGGTTCTAAAATTTGTAACCCAAACCGACCCGAACCCGATAGTACCCAAACCGAACCGAACTCATATATCTAAAAATACCTAATGGGTTCTATTTTTCTAAATCCATTTACCCGAACCCGAATGGGTAATACCCGAACCCGAACGGGTTATCCGAATGCCCAGCCCTAGGAACGATCCGCAACCAAAGTAATTGTTGTTCTCCTTACGGATCTCTTCTTCTTACTCACTCTGTTAACCTCTGTTTTTCTCTATTAATTGGTTTCTTCACAAGAACAAAAATATGTGGAGTGTTAAAGTTTATGATTAGATCTTTTGTAATTGGTACCTTTAGGGTCTGGAATGGAACAATAGTGATGTAGCAGACGTTCCAGAAAACGAGTAATTGTTTTTATTTTTTAGTTTTTAATTTATTGGAGATCGAGTACTTTGTCATGTTGATAATAAAATAATATCCTAATTATTGCAGTAACATCGGCTGGGTGCAACCAAATCATCACAGTAGCAGTAGCATTGGCTGGGTGCAACCAAATC
The DNA here is from genome assembly GCF_000633955.1 of Camelina sativa. Taxonomy (NCBI): domain Eukaryota; kingdom Viridiplantae; phylum Streptophyta; class Magnoliopsida; order Brassicales; family Brassicaceae; genus Camelina; species Camelina sativa. The sequence continues at coordinate 17,104,608 of NC_025687.1, read as the reverse complement.
ATCACAGTAGCAGTAGCACTGGCTGGGTGCAACCAAACCATCACAGTAGCAGTGGCAGTAGAAGTGGCTGGGAACAACCAACAAATTACTGCAGTAGCAGTGGCTGGGTGCAACCAAACTATCTTGATGGCAGGAGCAGGGAAGAACCAAAAACTGATTTCGGCCGTACCTTTAGCTGTATTCGCGTTGAGGGATATGACACTTCGCTTCGTGAGTAAGATCTCAAGCTCGCGTTGACAAAACATTTCTCTTCATGTGGAGTGAACGTACATATTTATGTTCCTAGGGACTTTGAAAGGGATACTCTCAAGAGGTTTTGGTGGCTTCTTCCTCCAATTTTCCCAGCTCAAAGTTCGATGTTAAGTAAAAAAAACTTAGTTTATTTTTTTGTTTCACAGTTTTGCCTTCATTCATATTGTGGGAGAAGGTGCCGAAGAGAAGGTGCCGAAGAGAAGGTGTTGGCACTAAGTGGCAGTGACGTTGGAGGATGGAATGTATTTGCCAGTTCTTCACGGTATGATGGACAATACAATGATCCTGGATGGGCTATTGTGAACTCTTCAAGATTCAGAATTCCAACCCACATGTAAATTATTATTTCTTCCTTAGCTTGTACATTATGAATTCTTGTCATGTTGATAAATGTTAACGCCCTGCAAAATCAAATTGTTAGGATGATAGTTACGGGGTATGACACCTCGCTTCCTGAGATTGATATCAAGATTGGGCTGTGTCACCATTTCTCTTCATGTGGAGAGATCACGGGTATTAGGATTTTTGGAGGCTCAAACGATCGCCGTGGCAGGTCTGTGTCGTCTATACCTCCACACAACTCTTAAGTTATTAAGTGCTAATCTTTTTTTGTTGATTTTTACAGAGATGCTCTCGTTTACATTCTTGGAGAAGACGCTTTAGAGAAGGCCATGGAACTTGTTGGTGGATGTGACGAGGGAGGATGGAATATTGCAGTTGTTTTGGCTATGCCGCCACCAGGCGCAACGATCGGATATGACCCATCATCATGTACGTAAACTTGCTCTAGATTCTTTGTTAGTCTTTGTAACAAAATTAAAAACCTCTCACTTAAATTTTGTGGTTTATTGTTTTAGCTTTTTCTTTACCTAAAACAAGTCCAAGATGACTGAGAGGTTGAAGAATAAGTTCACTATGGGGTAAAAAGTTTTCTCTTGGAAGAAGATCGAAGCTCTTTGATGTTTCTAACTTGTGATACAATATACAATGTCTCAGTAAAACATCTTGATTTGGACTTTGGTTATGTTAATTACCCCATGTTTTAGGTTTAGGTTGGTATAGTTTTTGAGGGTAGTTTATTACCCATGCATATTATATGAGTTGATCATGTACTCATATATTTGTGCTTTGATTTACCTTATAAACTCTTAATCTGACAAAAGCGAACTGTGCAACCACAAAAGCGAACAAACCATCAAATATAATTTTGCTTCTGTAGTGATCAATGACCATTCGGAACAAATCCTTATTTGTATTCATTAATCACAATAATGAAACCACAAATAATTATGCGAATAGTACTAGTCTCTTAATATACCGATTTCAGTAAATGCACTAAAATCTTGAAAACCGTATTCAAATCAAGCAAAAACACAACCAAAAATTAAAATATGCCAACTAAGCAAGTCCCTCAAAGAAAGACCACTAGGTAAATCAATTTACCAGCCCTCTGAGTCCGTTGACCGACCAACGACGCTGAACTGCATAAAAATCTCTCGGCACAAAATTAACGGCGGCGATCAACATCCACCGGACAAAAAGGTCGTCCAGCTCGAGCCCGATGGCTAGGAATAGTAAAATGTCTAAGCCTCCCATTTTGCTCCCTCATGTAACCTTTACACAAGAAAGTCGCTGAGAACTCATCTTCCACGGGACGGTTAACGTCGTGAACAAAAACATCAGTTTCACCATCTTCACGGTTACGAGCCAACAGCCCCGCCGTGTAAATAGCACTCATCCTCCCTGGAGCTTCTTCATGGTAACCAGTTGGAGCATCGACCATGATCAGATCCCATTTCGTATCGTAAAAATCCGCCGGGAAATCTTTCAACGCAAGGTCACATTTAGAGTTTCTCGGATCAGACACAGATCTACACTCTTCTGATCTTCCTAGCTCCATGAGTTTGTCTGAATCTTTGACTTTTGTGTCGTAAACTACGTGGTAAGATTCCAAGTTTGGGAATTTCTTGGTTACTATAGCAATCCAAGCCTTGTCTTCCTCAATAAACACTGAAAAATCAAACTTTTTACTAATGAGGGAAACGAAAATTGTCATTAGATCGGTTTGAAACAGAGGAAAGAAACAGAGTACTTACAGGTACGACCACCATGGTTGAGAGATGCCCACATTAAGCTGTCGTGACCTAAGCCAAAGACGAGGAAGTTACAAGGAGACTTCTTGTCCAAGACTCTCTTTGAGACAGCGACTTCGTCGAATGTTTGCTGTGGAGTGACGTTACTGGTGACGTAGTGAACCAATGCGTCTGATAATGAAAGTGGCATCTTTGTGCATTGTTGTGTTGTTGTTGGACATGCTTCTGGTTTATGGTGATGAGTTTGTTCTTCTTCTTGGGAGAGATTTGTTTTGGAGATTGGCTTTGAGGAAGAGATGTTTGATCTTGCAAAGAAGATGATGAGAAAGATCAAGATTGAGCAGCCAATGAATACGACCTTGAGATTAACGGAAGATTGAGATTTAGTCCTCATTTTTCCGATCTTGTTTTTTTCGGATAGATGAATGAGGAAGATGTTTTGATAATGGTTAGAAATGTATGTATATAGAGAGAGAGGTTATGGTTTTTAATGATTGAGGTAAGTTGAGGAGGACATGAAAGCTACTAAGGTTGCTGTTCTTCCAATACAACAGAAGTTGGTGGTGAATACATATACTAACTAATTTATTTTCATATTATAATGTGTATATTTGATTTATATATTCATGATAACTAGAAGATGTGAAACGTAATGGGGACATTTCTAGTTTAAAAAATGATGCTTGAAGGAGAAGAATCTGAACGAGACAGGTGTTACAAAGGAACCAACATGGTGGTTGCAACTTTCTTATTCCTTGTTTTTTAAATAACCACCCCATGTTGCTGTTTTAACAACTTTGGTTCTTTGTTTCTTGAACATTAATATTTGTCAAACTAGGAAAAAAGCTTTCATTTGCATAGTTCCAAAGGTGTCCAAATTGTCTCGGTTTAACTAAACCAATAAGTTGCTCCCAAAATTGAGTTGAAATTTAAATTCAGGTTTTCTTTAGCCAAGAAAACATATGTAACCAAACCGAAACCGATTAAACAAAAAACTTAACAGATTTTGGTTTTGCTTCCGATTTTGAGTTTATAAACCGGATGAAACCCAAATGACAATGGCAAGTCTGGTAATAACTTTCGATTAAGAAAGTTAATGATTAAGTGTTATGACTTAAAACAACGAGAGTCATACATCATCATTAGTCGTTAGTCCAAGGGTGGTGATGACGCAGGCAAAAAAAGAGATAATGCCTTTTAAATTACATCCTATGAATCCTATTAGTGCAATGTCGTGTCTGCAATATTGTTCAGTTCTATAAAAAAACAATTCATATATTTCAGACATTCGTATAGATGACTCGCGACATTATTGATAACTCTCTCATGCTCATGCATAATTTTTTTTTCTCAGTCTCCAACTATAATTTTTTTAGTATTCTTCAAAGGGATTTTCATTAATTATACGTATGCTTCTCTTTTTGTCAACGAGAATGATACTCCCTCCGTTTCAAAATATAAGATGTTTTAGCGAAGTCTTTTATTTCATTATATAGGATGTTTTCAAGTTTCTATGCAACCTTTAGATTAGTTTAGTATTTTATATTATGCAGTATTGTTTCTGATTGGTTAAACTTGTTAAAAGTAAAAACTTCTTAATCTGCATGTTTTAGTTAAAACATCCTATATTTTGAAACGGAGGGAGTATGCTAGTTTAGTAAATAGTCTCCTTCTATTAAAAAAAACATGGAAATGTTTCTAACTTTCAATTAGTCCAATTTAATTTTTTAATTGATACAATATACCGTATATTAATGTACTATGTAATAACCCGCACTATATGCGAGATAAATTGACTCAAATAAAATTATTATTAGTAAAATTATTATTTAGAATTTAAGGTGTCATAATAATAATTTTACACATAATTTTTTTATTTTATTCGAATTTGCATTTAATTATTTTGTGTAAAAATATATTTCACCCGTGAAATGTGGAATATAATGTTAATTATTGTGATAATTGTGATAATGTTATTTATTTTTAAGATTATTGTAATAATTAATTGTTAATATATACTCTCTTTGTTTCATAAAGAGTGTCATTTTAGAATTTTATTTTTGTTTCACAAACAAAGAGTGTCATTTTACGTTTCCAATGCACATTTTATATTTTCAATGCATCTTTTTCATTAGATTTTTTTAGTTTTACCCTTAATCTATGACTAAATTAACCCATTAAACATTTATTAAATAAGGGCATATATGTATATTTTAATATTTTCTTAATTTATGTTAAATGTGTCAAAATGACACTTATTGTGAAACTGAGGGTGTATTTGAATAGTCATCAAATTTTTTAAAATCGAAGAATAAGTTTTGTATTTCAAAAAATTAAATAGATGAATAAGTTTTTAATAGTTTATGAAATGAGATTTACTTTTAAATCATTAAATATGTTATGAAAATGATAATTAAATTATTAACTATATATATATATTTTTTAATAGTTGATGAAGTCTTTTATTTTTAAAAACTAATAGAAAGAAACATTACCTTGTATATTCTAATGACGCATTTATGTACATAATAATGAAATAAAGATTTTCTTATATATTTTAATGGCACATTTAATAAATCAAAAGACTTAGTTTTGTAAATATGTTTATCTTGAGATGCTTAATTGTAATTAAAATTGCTCTGACGACGACACATCAGCATTTTCAACAAAATGCTTCTCTATTAATATATAGGGGATACAATTTGTAAGTTACACATTGAGTTTGTAAGTAAATTGTTAGAATCTTAGCTTGGAATTTACTTTTCCTAAAATAAATTTAATCAAATTTACACAAGGCAAAAGATCAAGTGATTACTCTAAAAGCAGCAAACTTCTTACAATATTTCTTCCAAAATATGGGAAAAATGACTTTTTAATACCCTCACTAACTACCTATATTAAATTCATACATGATCTATGCTCTTGTGCCAAATCATATCTCCACCTAACAAAAGTTTAAATTTACAACCTAAAGTTCTGTTTCTGTGCTAAACCAAATCATCATTCCTTTGCACCAAACTACCTCAAACCAATCCAATTTTACGTCGAGAGGATGAAGGTGAGACCACGTTGCAGAAGTTGAAAAACTATTTGATGGCATATCATCACCAATTTTCCAGAGATAGGAATCTGCATGAGCTTCTTCCTGAAGGCATGCCTTGATTAACTGCACAATGGGGTTTCGAGAGCGAGAATGGGCGATCCACCACTGATCCACCCTAACAGCATCCACAACCACTGAATTTATTGGCAAACCTGAAACTCTAGGTCCAGCATCACCCGTGATGTCCAGCAGAGGCCCAAGTGACGTCCAATTATATGTCGAGAACTTACAAGTAGTTCCAGAGCTCACTTCACACACAATGTAAGGCCGAGCAAGAGGACGGAGTTTGCAAATGCCTCTCCATATCCAGGAACCGGATGAAGCTCAGGCAGATTCCTATCTCTGGAAAATTGGAATCAATGAGACGACACGTTTTGTGAAAGAAAATCAATGAGATGACACGTTTTGTGAAAAATAAAGTAAAAAATGAGACGACATGTTTGATGTTGCTTTTAATTTGATGTCCATACTCCAATGATGCCATATCAATAAAATAATCGATTCTAAGATAGTGAATGGTAACGTTAAAAAGCGGAATTAGAAAGACAAAAAAGTTAAATATGCTTTTTGTTACCGATCAACAAAAAAGTAAAAACAAATTGTGGTTTTAAGAAAAAAATGAGAAAAGTGAGTTTGGCGGCTTTTTAGGCTGTATAATACAAGTGGACCGCAGTTCACATTAGGCCTGGCAAATAAACCGACCCAAAATACTCGAATCTGACCCCGACCTGAAATAACTGAACCCGACCCAAACCGATTCTGCCTAAATAATCAATCGGTTTTTATTTTCAAATAACCACAAGTATCGGGTATTACCCAAACCGAACCCAAGGAACCGAAGATACCTGTTTATTACCCGAGAACAATTATACACAATATCCCTAACATTATCACATATGATTTGATTTCATAAAAAAAAAATCATAACCATGCCGAACTTGCCAGATTTTGTCTGATTTCAAGAATTTTTCATGTTTTATAAACCAAAACCCTCAAACTGGATCCCCAAAACCTAAGTCCGCCGTTAGCTTCATCTTTGGGTTCTCCGTTCATAGGCAACTAGAAGTCGATCAATTGTAAGCTTCATTCTCCTCTTTTTTTTTTAATCTATTGATTTGTTTATGTCTAAAACTCTATTGATTAATTTATATTGTGATTTCAATTGACACTATTTTTGTACTTGTTTTTTTTTTGGGTCAAATTTGTATTTGTTTGATTCACATTGATACTAGACAAGTATTATCAGTTTATCATTATCAGTTTCATTTGTTTAAGATTTTAAGTCATGCTTTTCTTTGTTGGGATGCTTAGACATGGTATGTGGTTTAAATTATTTTGCGAGACATGGTATCTCAGTTTCATTTGTTTAAGAGTTCATTGTTTCTTATTGAATTTGTTAGATTATACAACTATTTGTACAGTTATATTTCAGGTTTTTTTTGGGTTTTGTGGGTACATTTCAGGTTTTTGTGGGTACTTTGGATACATTACAGGTTTCTTAAAGTCAATACCCAAATAACCCGAACCCGATAGGAACCGAACCTGACCCCGACCCAAAATTATATGAACACCTGTTCGGATCCTATATTAGTAAACCCGAAAAACCCGACCCCAAATTACCCGAACCTGAGCCCGACCCGAACACCCAAATGCCCAGGCCTAGTTCACATAACAACACTCTAATATCCAGCTGTTTTGTGCAAATACGCCTATACCCACTGTATATTTTATATATATATATATTTGTTTAATTTACCAGCATTTTCTATATATAGATTAAATCATTAAACCTATAACATATAAGTATTTCTTGGTTTTACAATAAGACCTTTACAACAACTTAACACTAGGTTTCACCATATATTTTGATATTAAATTATTTTGTTTTAAGTTTTTATGATTGTATTTTAATTCATTTAGCCATATGTATTTTTCATAGTAAGTTAGGTATCTAAAGTTCAGAATTGTATGAAAATGTTTCTTCATATAAACAAATTTTATATCTAAACTAATTATTAATATATTTTCTAACATTTTTATTAATGGTAATCTGCATCGGTTGTTATTGTTTTACCATTCAAAATTTTAATTGTGAACCGCAATATTTTTTTTACCAATCGGTATTTAATTTTAAATAAATTATGGTATTTAAATTTCACAAATTAAAACTTTATTTATTAATAAAAATATATATCTAATTATACTCATTATTAATATAATAATATGAAATCTGTACTACAAATTGTTTTTTACCAATCAAACATTATCTTGTACCGCTTATTTTGGAGTAACCGCACTTGTCCCGCAAATATATTTGTTCCGCATGTACCGCAGTTGAACCGTACCGCACTATCAATTTTTTTGTCCCGCACTACTAAATCCGCAATTATCATTCGGACCCTAAGTTTTGCATTAACACGATGTGGTCTAAATTGTGACATCTATGTCATCATTTTTTCACGGCGATTTTAATACAGCTACTGTCAATGTATGGTTTAGTACAAAAACAAAACTTTAAATTGTAAATTTAAATTTTTGTTAAGTGAGGGTATGATTTGGCACAAGATCATATATAATGTATAAATTTAACATATACCATTTGTAAGGGTATTAAAAAGCCATTTTTCCCCCAAAATATGTCATTATAAACTATTCAAAAAAAATAAAACTGGATTATCAAATATCAATGTAGGTAGATCAACAACTTACCTTCTCTCCATTTTTGGAGATTTCTCTATGCGTTGTAGAAATTGGTTAGAAAGCTTCAATCAGCCTTCAATGTTTGATAACATGAAAACTATATTTGATTTCACACATCCATATTCAAGTTTATCAATGTAACATGTAACTTTAACTAGATTAAATTCTTGTCAATTTTGTTTTGTTTTTTTTTCTAGGCTATTATTATTTATTAATTTATTTGAAGATTAATGCATTGTGATTGATAAAAAAACTTGTTCACAAAACTAAACAGATAAGATCAAGGGAAGTATTTATCTTTATCGATGAGATATATATATATTTTTTTTATCGATGGGATCTTGATTGATGATGAGCACAAAGGTAAGTAGGTAACCAAATGTAGTCTTTTTAATCCAAATGTAAATGTACAGCCTAATATTCATAGGCTGAACTGAAATTAGGAGAAAATGAGATTATATGGTAAACTCAAAACTTTGTAAGAACTTTCATTTTTATTCAAAAAGGAGAAAAAATGATATTTTCATGCTCCATGTTAATATAATGCATATGATTTAATATTATCACCTCAAATAAAATACTAGATTTCCCCTAAAAAAACTAAAAAACAACATAATTTTGTCCTCCACGAAATTGTAAACCAACTAATATTGGCCCTTACTTTTGGCTATTATCAAAATTCAAAACCAAACATTCATAATCGTTATTATAAAATAAAAAATAAAAAAATCATAATATCGCTAGAGAATCATAAAAAAGAAAAAACCGTTTTTTCTCTCTCGCTTTAGACAATTGCGTACAACCATCGTTCCTAGCAAAACCTCTTCGTCCTCATCGTTTCCGGCCGGAGCCGGCTTCTCTGGCGTCGGTCGGCCTTCTTTCCTGTTGTTTATTTTCTCTGAACTATTGTTTTGTACAGTTCTGGTTTCAAATAACATCGACAAATAGAGTTAATGGCTATTTGGTTGAAGATTGTGATTCTGTGTTTCATCTATTTTCTCTCTCTCCGAGAGTTTTCCTTTCCGACTATGATCCGACAAGAGAATCGGAGTGTTGTCGGCGTCTCTCCGTCATGGATCCAGCCAGGCGGTTTCCATAGTTTCAAGTCTGAAACTGTTCGTTTCTACCATCGATGCTTCATTCCTTCAGACAACAATCCATCCAAATCGTGTTAAGGATATCAAACCTAGATTTGGAATCCAGGAGTATCCGATATTGGTTTTGAAGATGATGGTAATCAACTGCGGCTTAATCGCTTCAATAAAAGATGTGTTACACTCTTCTCGGCGAGGATCTCCGACGGAGGCCATCAATTCCCGAAGAAGCCTACGATTCTCGCTCATGGTAGTGACGTTCTCTACCCGAGGAGTCTAGGAGATCGCAGTGCTCTGTCGAAGGTTCCAACAACTTCTAGAGATGTGGAGGCTCTGTTCGGAAGAGAAGGTGAAAAGGTAAGATTCGGGGCAAATCTCATCACCAAAACTGGTAGTCTTTTTCTCTCAACGATCCAAAGGAATAGTCTATAGCAAAATTACAATGTTTACTTCATTGAGACATGTGAGAGATATAGATGGATAAGAGGACCAAAGAATCTCCCAAAGGAACACAATGAAATCTTGCCGGAAACATCAAATATAGTGATTTCAAGAAAGATACAATATCTGAAGAAAGAAGCAAAATATAGAAAGTTTGTTTCTTTATTATTGATGCTTAAAGAGTTGTGATTACAAGATTGTTCTCTTTTATAGTGAGACCATATTCTTGACCTAGATTCTAGATTGTCCTTGAATAGACCAGCTGTGAGATTGATGACCTTCACGTGGCACAATCTTCATCATCTAATCCAAGCGCTTCAAACCTATTTTTCAGTGTCATTGCCGTACAACTTGAGGACATGTCGTTCTCTGCAATTATCTTCTTTTTTGTTTTTTGCAGGTAGCCATTGCACAGCTTTGGGCATATGATGAGAAGGCTTTGTGTTGTTGTGCTTTGCACAGTTTGAGCTTTGAGACAAAACAGTATCGTTTTGGTCGTTATTCCTTACACTCCCCCGCAAACTTGGAGTAGGTGGCACACCAACGCCAAGTTTGAGCCTGAGATACTCAAAAGGTTTCTGGGGAAGAGATTTAGTAAAAATGTCTACAAGTTGAAACTCAGCGGGAATGTGGTTAACGATCAGATTACCGAAGGCGACTTGCTCATGAACATAATGGTAATGCGTCGCCAAATGTTTGGTTCTCGCATGGAAACTTGGATTTGCAGTAAGGTAAACTGCAGAGAGATTGTCACAGTAGAGTTCCGGTGTAGCAGGCAGGGAGACACCTATGTCATGAAGAAGATTAACGATCCAAGTGATTTCAGAGGCAGCTTCTGACATGGCTCTATATTCAGCTTCAAAGGAGATTTTTGACACTGTTTGTTGTTTCTTTAAAGACCAAGAAATCATGTTTCGGCCAAGGAAAGTACAGAAGCCACCAGTGGACCTGCTAGTTGACGGACATCCGGAGTAGTCACTGTCACTATACACGCGAAGCTTAGAGTCGGTGTGTCGAGCAAATGAGACTCCCATTGTAGTTGTGCTCTTTATGTACCTTAGAATCCGTTTGAGTAGGTTGAAATCGGAGAATGAAGGTTCATGCATCTTCTGGCATACATAGTTGACAGAGAATTGCAGGTCTGGTCTTATTAAGGTTAGATACTGTAGTCAACCTGCCAAGTTTCTGAAGTATTTAGGATTTTCAAACAGAGCATTCTGTTTTGACACTTTGTTCAGTTGTTGAGGAAGTGGTATGGCAACAGGATTACATGAGGACATAGAAGCAGCAACCAAAAGGTCCTTAACATACTTCTGCTGAGAAAGACACAGACCATTTTCATGGTATTGGATCTGAATTCCGAGGAAATAGTGAATCTTGCCAAGATCCTTCATTTTGAATTGCTTGTTGAGTTCATCAAGAAGAGTGGAGAGGAGCTTGGAAGAGTTTCCTGTAATAGCCATATCATCAACGTATAGTAGCAACATAATGATGTCGGTTCCTTTAAAGCAAACAAAGAGAGATGGATCTCTCATACTGCAAGTAAAGCCAAAGTTTAGCAGAAAATTGCTAAATTTGTCAAACCAAGCCCTTGGAGCTTGTTTTAGGCCATAGAGAGATTTATGGAGACGACAAACATGATTGGGATGCTCCTTATCGATAAACCCAGCAGATTGCTTCATGTACACAACTTCATTGAGATCTCTATGGAGAAATGCGTTTTTAGCATCCATTTGTTTAATTTCCCAGTTCATAACTGCTGCAAAATGAAGAACAGCTCTCACCGTTGCTGTTCTAACTACTGGGCTATAAGTTTCAAGGTAATCAATGCCTTCTTCCTGTTTGAATCCTTGGACAACAAGTCTGGCCTTGAACTTGTCTAAAGAGTCATCTGCATTGAGTTTGACTCGAAAGACCCATTTTGAGCCTAAAACATGCATATCCGGTGTGTGAGGAACTAAAGAGAATGTATTTGCTTCTTTGCAATTACTCATTTCCTCATTCATTGTTGTTGTCCAGTAAGGATCTTTTAGAGCAGCAGTTACCGTTTCAGGCTTTGGATATGAGACCTTGTGTGTAAGTAGAGCATAATGAGGGTTCTGTTTGGTAATACCAGCTTTTGATCGTGTTGTCATTGGATGAGTTGAAATATTTGAAGAGGAGTCGCTTGTAGCTTTAGGTGTGCAGATATCATCATTGGTGGCTGAGCTTTGCACATTTGAGACTGGCGATTGAGAGTTGTTGCCTATAGGAACAAGATCTAGGCTTGCCGTACACCCAGAACTCTCATCACCAGTTTCATTTGTGGAGTCAGGCATGCTTTGTGTTGATGTGTCATTTGTAATGGCATTGTTGTTGATCGTTGTGTCTGAAACAGTTGGTGTTGCAGGAGCTGTCTGAGATTCTTCAATATGAGCACAAGGTACTGAGACATCTGAAAGTTGTTTGATCCAGGCTCCATATAGTGGTGTAGGTGAGGATTTTTGAAGATAAAGATATGTGTTTGCAAAAGGAAAACTTGCTTCATCAAAAATAACATGGCGGCTAATATACACACGTCCAGTTGGGGGATAGAAGCAACTGTAACCTTTATATTTTTCAGTGTATCCAAGAAAAACGCACTTGAGTGATCGTGTATCAAACTTATTGTGAGCATATGACCTTAGAGTTGGGAAGCAAGCACAACCGAAGGTTCGTAGGGCTGAATATTTTTTGGTGGTTTTGAGAATAAAGCTTCATACGGACTTTTGTTACCTTTAAGAGCACTGGTAGGCAAGAGATTGCTTAGAAAATTTGATGTAAAGAAAGCTTCTACCCAAAAGCTCTGTGGAGTGGCACTCTGAAATAGTAGAGTAAGAGCCATTTCCGTTAATTGTCTGTGCTTTCTCTCTGCCATGCCATTCTGCTGAGGAGTATGAGGACAAGAGACAAAATGTTGCATACCAGAGTTCTCCAACTGGGTAAGAAATTTCTGACTCATGAATTCTCCACCACCATCTGATTGAAAGGTTCCTATTTTTGTTTGTAGAAGATTTTCAACAAGTAGCTGATACTTGATGAAGATTGAGTGGAAATCAGATTTTCTTTTTAGAGGATAAAGCCAACAATATCTTGAGTAGTTATCAATGAACACTGCATAAAATCTGAATCCTTGAACAAAAGATACAGGAGAAGGACCCCAGAGATCACAATGCACTCTCTCTAAGGGTCTTGAAGCAATAAAAGTAGAAGAAATCAATGGCAACCTTGAACTCTTGCCAAGCTGACATGACTCACACACCTTCTTGGTACTTTTATTGATTTGGATTGCCTTATTTGTAGACAAAAGCTGAAGGACCTGCTGATTTGGATGCCCCAACCTTTGATGCCAAACCTCATCACTCGTCTTGACTTGCCTTGTGGAGTAGAACATCTTATGCTTTGAGTCATCCAATTTGTACAGACCATCAGTTTCCCTTCCCTTTGTCAGAACTTTGCGTGTTGCTTTGTCCTTTATAACAACATCGTAAGAATCAAAAGACACTTTACAAGGATAATCTTTAGTCAATTTTGAAACTGATAACAAGGACTTAGCTATTTCAGGGCAGACTAGCACATCTTTGAGAGGGATATTACCTGATGTGGAAGGAAGATTTGCAGACCCTACATGTGTGATGGGAAGAAAGTTCCCATCACTTGCCATTACCATATCAGTGCCGTGATAGGGTTGAGCCTTTTGTAGACGTTGGGTGGAGCTGGTGATGTGTGCAGTTGCAGCGGAGTCTGGATACCAGTTGTTGTCCTTAGTGACATCGGTGATGTGAAGAGCAGAGAACGCAGCAGCATTGATTGCAGGGCGAGCAGATTGCTGATACTCCTTATCGAACCGATACCAACATTCAAAGGCATTATGACCTCGTTTGTTGCAGATTTGGCAGACAAGTTTCTCATTTGTGTGAGCAACTGATGGAGATGATCTCGACGAGGTGAACTGTTGATGAAAACCTCGGCCTCTGGTTGAGTATCCTCCCCTTCCTCTGCCTCTGTTACCACGACCTCGGTGTTGATAGCTTGGTGATCTTGTGGTGTTAAAAGCTAGGTGCGGATTAACCTCAGTTGAGATAGAGTAGCCTTGGAGTCTATCATCATAACCAATAAGTCGAGATATCACATTCTCATAGCTAGGTTCAGGCTTTCTATCCATAGAATCCTCGATGACTGTGATTATTGGTTCATATTCACGACCTAAACCTCTTAAAGCAGCAAAAGTTTTCATCTTTTCACTAACATGATCTCCAATAGAAGCAAGTTGATCACAAATGTCTTTAATTCCTCTAAGATAATCATACATGTTCTTTTCTAACTTTTCAGCATTCTGGAGACGCCTTTGTAACTCAAACAACCTAGACACTACAAGAAAATAGTGCTATTGCAACAATATTTTTGCAAGAATTGTATTCGTTAAGATTTTACAACAAATTTTGCTATATTTTTACAATGATGAATGCACGTCACAATTTCATTACAATTTTATTACAAAATAACAACAAAAGTTTTTGTGTCGTTTTTCCGTTACAAATTAGCAATATTATTGTGACATCCGAAAATGTCGTTTTTCCGTTACAAATTAGTAAATATTCCACGATTATGAGTTGTGATTATTTTGCAAGAATATTTTAGTATATACATGTGACAAAATATGTGACATCTTTACCACAATATTTACAACAATTTATAACTCTTTCGCAACATATATATTTTATAAAAATTATGTATATAAATATATATTACATTTTTTTTTGAATGGACTTCTATGTTACTTCTTCTTAAATCAATTAACTCTTTTGTTAGTTTCAATAACAACTGTAGAAGGTAAACTAACATCTAAATATATCAATTATTCGTTTTGCTTATACTTGGAAAATCATGAAGTGTTACTAAGAAAAAAATTTATTTATATTTATGTTGTTTCAGGTATTAAGTGGTAGAAATGAAATGGATAGACTTGAAACAAGCTTACGATGGATTTTAATTATAAGTGTTTAAACACTTACTAGATAACAACCCGCACATAATTCCGTATAAAATAATTATTAAATGTTTTTACTGTAATTTTTATTTATTAAATCTATTATATTTATCGGTAATTGAAAAATCTAAAATTCGATTGTGTAGTATATATTTATAAAAAAATTTGTATAATAATTAAAATTTAACCCGTGAGAATTATTATAATATCAATCTATATTATTATATCATATGAACAAAGAGTACTTAAAATTCATTTTAAATTTTTTATGAAAATATAATTAAGTTAGAAAGAGAATATAAGATTTAATTAAGTTAGAAGGATAAATGTAAATATTATTAAAAGCTGATGACAAATAAAAGAAATAATGTCAAGTGCTATATGAATGCGACAAATCAGCATTTTTTGTGAGAATGATTCTCCTTTAATATATAAAGGATCTGCTTTCTAAACAATGAAATCATTTTAAGTTTTGAAGGATAATTAATAAAAGTTAAACCTGTAATCAATTTATTTTATTTTAAAATAAGTTTTTAACTAGAGTTTATATTTCCCTCACTAAACTAATGTTATGACTAATATAGTTGTCATGATTTTATCACTGTATATTTGAATTACAACATACTAGTATCTAAAAGCAATATAAATTTATGACATCTCAAACACTATAACCATATATTGTATATGTATAATCAATTAATCATCTTTAGTGGTCCACGTTAGTCACCCGAATATGCCATTTTCTTTAACATCTCAAACATTATAATCATATACGTATATGTATATATAATCATATTCCCTTTTCTTTAAACTAATATATATAAATTATATACATATAAAGTATAATCAATATTTCATTACCAAAAAAAAAAGTATAATCAATATGATTAATATTTGTCCTCATTACTCACCCACAACCGTTACACACCTATCTTAATAATTTGGATAACTATACAAATTCAAATTTACGTTGTGCGTGGAATATAAAAGTAATGTTGCGGCCTCTTCGGTTCGTCTTGTTATTATTTTTTTATTATTTTTTTTTTGAATAATACTTTAACAGATTTGGCCTAATCTACTAGTTCAATATCAAAGATACGATTTTATTTTATCTTGCTTATATATAGCTTAAGAAGGTGCTTAACTATCAATACAACACGTTAGCAAGCAACATTTCTTCTCCAAAGGTAAACACAGTTCTCCATTAACCCGCAATTTTATTATTGGTTCTGACTTCTGATTAGTATTGAGTTTTGTCGTAATTGGTATAAGTTTTGTTGTATTATTATATACTGACTTTGTTACTTTTAACAAATATATTTAGATGAGTCTTGTGGAAAATGAAGGCTAAGCTCAAGGAGGAATTGCGGCCGATTAAGGTGTTTTTACCCATCAAGAACACCTCATCTGTGATAAGAAGAAATAAAAATATTTTAGAAAAACTATTTCACATCATTTTACAACATTAATTTTAATTGCAGTAATTTGCTATTTCATTTGTTCAGCAAATTAGCTATTAATTTAATATTTTTTTTTTCCAAAGTAAAATATATATCTTCATGATTAAAGTAAAATGCATAACTCATTTTATTAGAAATAAGATATTTTTCGTAGTTTTTATTTACGATGATTTATAGTTGCACTGAAACGTTGTAATTACACCACTAATTTGCTACATAAATAACGTTACAATATTACAACACATATAGCAATAAATTAATTTGTTGGAAAATTGTAATGTTATTTGTTACACGTTTTATGTGGCAATAAGTTGCAACCATTTAGAGTTGCAAACGTGTGTTACAATTATGCGATAAATTTACTACGATACTAAGTTGTATTAGTACGACATATATAGCAAGAAGTTAGTTCATTGTAAACTTTGCAACATATGTGCAACAAATGCAAATTTGAAACAGCAACAAACAAAATGTGTCTCAGTTTTGTTGCAGTATCATGATTTGCAATAATATATTAAATTATTGTTGTTATGAATGATTATATTGTTGTATGGATGCCCATTATCGGCTTATTAGTATAAATCCTAAACCCTAATATTGTATCATATATATATGTTGTATCCTATACAACAGATGAATATACAAGAGAACAATTCCCTAAACCTCTTATCATAACACGTTATCAGCACGAAACCCTAACCGCCGGAGCTAAACAAAATTTTTTTCAAAATCTCTAGCCGATGTCATCTATCTTTTCCGACAATCTCTCCCACCTCCGATCAAGTTATCAACGATAAGTAACTCATGATTTTATAATCATTCGGTTAATATCATATTGTTTGTCGGACATGTTTAAATTCATCTCATAAATAAGTTTTGCCTCATGCTTCATAGTTACTTTCTAACGCTTAATTATGTGTAAGGAAATATAAATTTCATGCTTGAATCATTAGAGACGTGTGTTTAATTATAGCTTGACAAGGAGATCTGTTTGTTAGCATTTAATATTTTATTGGTTATGGTTTTACCGAATCATACACACGTACGTATGATATGGTTATTGCTTTATAAATTTTATTGTTTTATTTGGTCCATCATTGCTTTCGAGTGGGTTTAATTAGTTAATCGGTGATCCTAAATTTTGATAGTAATAATTATCTGGTTGTTCATATATAATATAAATAAACATCAATTATTTATTAACGTATATATTGGTGTTTGATGTCTAATGAATGTACTATATGATAGGAAACAATTTGGTCGTATGCTATGGAATTTTTCCACCCAAATCCTTAGCCGACATGTCATAGTTCGGTGCCTGCGTCCCCATCTCCGAAACACACAATCGAGCTAAGTGCTATTATTCATCATATTACTTACAGTTATCAATATATTCATGGTAAAATTGTAACATATATTATGTAAATCGATTGATGATTTAGTCATTAGTGCTCAGTTGTTTTATTATCAAGATCTATACATTATTGTTTGTTTAATTTCATGTTTCAACGCCTACCTTATGATGCGTTATTGTCAATTAGAGAATCATTGGTTTGAATTGGTTTAGTAAATTCGTAAACCGATGATTTAGGTTATGAAGTTTAATGTTTCTTTCATGCTTCCACGTTGACTTATGTTTCTTTGTTATAGACCCATGCTTTAATATAAGGAAGGAGTTCATGCAAAGGATGGAGTAAATAATACGCCGCCCACTCATATCGAGCTAAAGTTTTTCTGTTGCAACATGAGTTGAAGGACTAAGCAAATACTGATTCACAGATAGTGTCTCTGTCACATCTTTATCGAGCTAAGTACTACTTCCATACTTCCATCGATTAGCAAATCCAGTTTAATGACCTTCTATGGAAGTTAATTGATTAATTAAAAATCCAGTTTAATGACATAATAGTTTCAAACTAGTAAACGGTGAATATATATATATATATTGTTGGATAATTCCAACTTGAGGAAGACACTATCTCCTAGGAAGTTGCCAAAAGAGATAGATTAGGAAAATGAAAAGTTCCTATTATCATTAAGTTGTGTAATGGTAATTCTAATAGGTTTAGGAAAAGTGTAAACCTATAAATATAAGAGTCTATGGAGAGGTGTTCCATAAGACTTGAGAGAAAGAGAGATTTAGTTTTTGAGAGAGTTTTCTAAATCTAATAAGATTGGTAATCTTATATTTTTCAAGTTCTTAATATTAGATTTGGTATCAGAGTTAAGGTTGTAGCTCCGATCAAAAGTTGTGGAGAAGAAGCTGTCCATAACTAAGTATGGGGGACGAACCAAATCCATTGTCGAGAACCAAGGACCTTGGATCACCGTCCATCCAATGTTTGATGTTAACATCGACAAACTATACTGTTTGGTCGATGCGCATGAGAATCACACTTCGAGTTAGCGAGGTGTGGGATACTATTGATCCTGGATCCACCGATCAAAAGAAGAACGATGTGGCGACTGCTCTTCTGTTTCAATCCATCCCCAAATCACTTATCCTACAAGTTGGAGATCAAGGCTCGGCTAAAACTCTATGGGAAGCCATAAGAGCACGCCATCAAGGTGCAGAACGTGTAAAGGAAGCGAGGCTTCAGACTTTACTTGCAGATCTTGATCGAGTAACGATGAAGGATACCGACTTTGTTGATGACTTTACTGGCAAGATCTCAGGTCTAGCATCGCAGTCAGCTGCTTTAGGAGAAATTATTGAAGAATCAAAATTGGTAAAGAAGTTCTTAACAGGACTTCCAAGACACAAATATATTCATATCGTTGCATCGTTGGAACAAGTCTTAGATTTAAAGACAATTGAATTTGGAGACATAGTTGATCGTATAAAAGCTTATGAAGAGCGTGTAGGGGAGGAGACCCGGAGTGAAGACCAAGAAAAACTTATGTTCTCAAATTCAAGCAATCAAGGAAGCTACAGTGGTTATCAAGGAAACAGAGGAGGCTATAACAGAGGAGGTTATGGAAGAAGAGGAAGTATTCTAGGAGGATATGGTCGTGGTGGATATGGTCAAGGTGTTTTTGGTCGTGGTAACTACAATGGAGATAGCTCTGGCAGAGGCAGGGGACGAGGAAGTTTCAATGGCCAGGGTAGTGGAGGAGACAATCCAGATCAAGTACAAAACCAGCAGAATCAAAACCAGAAGAAGGATCTATCTAAAATAATTTGTTGGAGATGTGATAAACCGGGTCATTACTCATCTTCATCTCCTGCGAAAGAAGTTGCACATCAAGAGACAAATCTTTATGAAACTCATGAAGCTGATGCACTTTACGTTCATGAGGTGGTGTTCTTGAATGAGGATAAGGTGTTTCCCAAGAATTATGATACCAACAATGAAAGTGTATGGTATCTTGACAACGGTGCTAGTAACCACGTGAAGGGAAACAAAGAATTCTTCTCTAGTTTAGATATGAATATCACAGGGAAGGTTAAGTTTGGTGATGGTTCATTTGTCAACATAATTGGAAAGGAGTCTAATCGGAGNGTTGAAGGAGTTGCTAAGAGAAATACTTAGTCTAGATGAGAAGATCTTACTAAGGATTGACAACAAGTCAGCTATATCTCTAAGTAAGAATCCAGTGTTCCATGGAAGGAGTAAACACATACTCACAAAGTATCACTTCATTCGTGAGTGTGTGGAGAATGATCAGATAGAATTGGAACATGTTCCTGGTGAGGAGCAGAAGGCGGACATCCTCACTAAACCACTAGCAAGGATAAAATTCAGAGAAATGAGGAATCTAATCGGAGTACAAGAGATTGAAGCACCCGGAGTTCAAGTTGGAATTAAGGGGGAGAATGTTGGATAATTCCAACTTGAGGAAGAAGCTATCTCCTAGGAAGTTGCCAAAAGAGATAGATTAGGAAAAGGAAAAATTCCTATTATCATTAAGTTGTGTAATGGTAATTCTAATAGGTTTAGGAAAAGTGTAAACCTATAAATATAAGAGTCTATGGAGAGGTGTTCCATAAGACTTGAGAGAAAGATAGATTTAGTTTTTGAGAGAGTTTTCTAAATCTAATAAGAAAGGTGTTCTTATATTTTTCAAGTTCTTAATATTAGATATATATATATATATACATATATATAAAGATATGATGCTTAATATTTAACATTCATGTATATGATTGTTTATAATGTTTTGTGATTTACTTTAGTAATCACAAATCTAAATCTAATCAAAATTAGATATTTTATAATGATAAATATTTTAAACCATGTCTCCAACCTTGTTTGGTGAATACATTGAAAATTTAGTAACAAATTACTAAATAATGATTATTGATTATATTTTCTTGGCATCACTTCTATGAGAAGGTTTAAGTCCAAGTATATGACCATAAAAATTCACTAATTCTTTAGAATAATCTAAAGATTGTAAATGACTAAAAGTCTATAAGAGATATATACAAACGAATTAATTCCAAT
The DNA here is from genome assembly GCF_000633955.1 of Camelina sativa. Classification (NCBI taxonomy): domain Eukaryota; kingdom Viridiplantae; phylum Streptophyta; class Magnoliopsida; order Brassicales; family Brassicaceae; genus Camelina; species Camelina sativa. Next base: position 17,084,009 of record NC_025687.1, on the reverse strand, counting down.
TATAACCAAGATTATAATAGAAGATAATATCATTGTTGGAAATATAGAAGAGAATATATATTCTATTTGCCATAAAATATTGTTGTCATGTAGACACAATATAATGAAAAATATATTTTTAAAATTTATAATCTTGTTATTTGTGAATGATTAAAATTATGAGATGTTGATGTGAATCACATCCTATTGGGCTGGTCTATTCTTTGAAGTGAATATGACTTTATGCTATAAGTGGTTTCCACTACTCACTACATTATTAAGAAGTAGTAGAGAAAGTATTGAAAGCTCTTGAAGAGTATATATACTATTGTCTTTGGAAACACATTTGATATTAATGTGTTATAGTCTCCCTATTAGTCTCAAAGTCAAAAGTGTCTAAGATATATAATACATAGCCCAAATTTGAGAATGTTATTGATTACAGAGTGGGATTCAAATCGAGATTGATAGACATGAAGTGTCATCATCTCGAGGGGGAGAATTCATGAATCCCACATACAAAGGTGATGAAACAAATATAATATTATGTTCACACCCAAAATGAGTTTAATCACTTATATGAAAGAGCAAATCTTGAGGATTTGAAAAGTAATCATGTTGGGACAAAAAGTGAAGAAAATATTTTGAAATCATAAGTATTATTACCCAAGACAATAAAAGTATTGAGAGATTAAATGCATTATCTAGAGGATAAAATGCTTTGTGAAAATCTCACTGTTTGGCATGACCGGTTAAGTCATTCCGGTTCAGTAATGATGCGAAAGAAAAATCAGAAATTTCTGAAAAGATTCATTAGAGAACCTTAGAGATTTCCTAGTGATTTTTTATGTGTGCTGCTTTACAAAGCAAGCCGATTATATGGCTTTCACCGACCCCATGAATTTGGATAATGTCAATTTTCTGGTGCGTATACAAAGCGATATTGTGGACTGATCATCCATTATATATGTTTGTTATTAACTTGCAACATGGAGTTTGTGAGAGTATTTGGTTAATTGGCAATGGTGGTGAAACCATGCCAAATAATTGACATAAATGACTCTATATGTCAAGTAATTCGCATCATGCCAACGAACAATCATGAGTACTCCCCACTATAGTTGGTTTGGGTCAGAAACCAGATATATTCCATCTAAATGTGTTATGCATGTTGGTTGCTCCACCACAGCGATATAAGATGGGATTTGAAAGAATGTTGGAAATATGTTGGATATAGATCTCTCTTGATAATTGAATATCTCGAGATGCAGAGACTGTTGTTGGTTCAGTGAGTCAGTCTTTCCAACATGAGGGGGAGAAAATAAACACTGGTAAAGAAATATATTGTAAGAAATTATTTTGATCCTCGTACTAAGAAATGTGCGCAAGAAATTAAAAAGATAATTTATTGGCAAAGTTTGCAAAGATGCTAAAAGCATACAAGAGCCATTTTCTGACTTTGAGTGACAAAGTCACATATACCAGCTGTGCTCAAATTGAAATTAATGTCCTAGAAGGATCAGATCAACTGCTAGTAAGTCTAAAGATCACAAGAAGTGTGGTAGACTTATGGTTTCAAATGTAAGCATCCTCGAAAAAGAAAATGAACATAAATTAATATGGCACCAAGAAAGCAAAGAGTTATGAAAAATCTCTAGAAGAGATATAGACATGAGCAAGAAAGAGATTCAGGTACCTGAGAATCATAATGAAAGGAAATCTCAACAAGTTGAGTCATGTCTAGAATAAAAAGGAACCAATAAGCAAATCGACGTCGTAATATGTTTGCATGCAGTGTTGCAGTTGATTATGTTATGGATAAAATCGAGGATCATGAATTGTGGTTAATAGAAAGCTTTATTGAAAAGTGTACACAAAGAATGATTGGTTAATCATTTAAAGAAGTAACTATTTGAGATAGTTCAATCTCTTAAAGAGATAATATTTGGACTTGTAGTCCTTACACTTGAAAGTGTAAAATGAGTGGAACATAAGTGGATTTTATGAGAAATTAAGTACGTGTAGTAGTACAATGATTCTCAGAAAATACTTATGAGAGATGTACTCTCATTTGGTGGAAGCAACCAATTTATACCCCTTATGAGTTTGAAAATAAGAGTAAGACTTGATTCAGTCTAAGTTCAAACTGTCTTTTAAAGTGATCATACTGCTATAAGCAATATTTTATAGTTCTCGAGAAAAAAGTTTTGTAGACTTTTGACACATTTGAGGAGAAAATGGTGAATGTTTATCTCTATGAGAGAATCATGGGTTGAGATCATTATTGTTGATCTTTGGGATCTCATAGTGCGTTGAAAATAAATCAGTAACAAGATAAGTGAATATCTTAGGGTTGTGTAAATACGAGATTGAACACTGATTATAATTGTGTTCAAGAAGTATTTTTAAGAAAGTTTGAGGACGTAGGCCTTTGCTGAACCTCGTTAAAAGAAAAATTATATGTCTCTTGTCTCTTCAGCACTTACAAGTGGTTCTTGTTAAAAGAAAGGTACAAGAACAAGTGCGAATATGTATAAGATGATTGTTTGGAAGATTGTATATAAAAGAAGATTTGGGCTTAAAGTTCAAATAGAACTTCTAGATGAAAGGGGTTCAAATGACTTGAAGTTCAATGACCCAGGAGAATATATGATGATCATATGAGTTTGTACCTGAAAGCGTTGTTTATAACAGTTCAGAAAGTTGATCATAATACATAACATGAAGATGATGCTTTCAGGGGGAGATATATGATCATAAGCGTAGTTGTACTCTTTTTCCCTTATCATGGTTTTTATCCCATTGGGTTTTTCCATGAAAGGTTTTTAACGAGACAACAAAAGAACACGCAAAAGATAAACACTTGAAAAGGAATATTATGATTCCAATGGTGAAAGACTATCATCTTCAAAGTCTTTGAAATACATTGATGAGATTGTGAGAAACAAAGATAATGATAAAGATGAGTCACTTGCGAGACCCATGACCAATAGAAGAATGGCGATACACGTTTACTACAAATTTGTTCAAGTGAAGATTTGGCGAACCATTTACCAAGGCGTTTCCAACCACTACTTTTAAGAAGCTACTTCATCATATTGGATCAGTCATCTCGAAGATTTCAAGTGATGTACTCATGAGGGGGAGTAAAAGCGCGCTGCACTCTTTTCCCCTTAACCATGGTTTTTCCCACTGGGTTTTCCGGGTAAAGTTTTTAACGAGGCAGCATTTCATATGCGCATTTGGGACTACATTTTTTATAATGGTCATCCAAGGGGGAGTGTTATGAATGATTATATTGTTGTATGGATGCCCATTATCGGCCCATTAGTATAAACCCTAAACCCTAATATTGTATCATATATATATGTTGTATCCTATACAACAGAGGAATATACAAGAGAGCAATTCCCTAAACCTCTTGTTATAACAATTGCAACAATTTTCAATGTTGTAATATAACTATTTTCTTGAAGTGAGACGAAGATGTGCGATTGGAGTGAGAAACCAGAGTGTTCCATACCTCTTGTGCAGTGGAGCAGCCAACTACCAGCCTCAGGACATTCTCGCTCATAGATCCAAGCAACCATGCTTTGACAACTTGATCAGATCTGGACCAGCTTTCAAAGTCTGGGTTAAGAACTTCTTCGGTGTTGCCATTGTTGTTGTTGCGGATGGGAATTACTTCTAGTGGCGGTTTGACAGCTCCATTAACAAATCCGAGTAAAGCTTGTGTTCGCAAGAAAGATTCAAACTGTGACTTCCAGATTATGTAGTTTTGCTCAGTGAGCTTGATGGTGACACAGTTTGAGATGTGTAATGAAGGAGAAACATAGGGCTCCATGGTTCCATCCATGGCTCTGATACAATGAAGAAAGAAGCAAAATATAGAAAGTTTGTTTCTTTATTATTGATGCTTAAAGAGCTGTGATTACAAGATTGTTCTCTTTTATAGTGAGACCATATTCTTGACCTAGATTCTAGATTGTCCTTGAATAGACCAGTTGTGAGATTGATGACCTTCACGTGGCACAATCTTCATCGTCTAATCCACGCGCTTCAAACCTATTTTTCAGTGTCATTGTTGTACAACTTGAAGACTTGTCGTTCTCTGCAATTATCTTCTTTTTGTCTTTTGTAGATAGCCATTGCACAGCTTTGGGCATATGATGAGAAGGCTTTGTGTTGTTGGGCATTGCACAGTTTGAGCCTTGAGACAAAACGATATCATTTTGGTCTTTAGTCCTTACAATATCCAGATATATCTCATACAACTTTGAATCTACATTTACCTTTCAAAATAATGTCAAAGGTATTTTGGAGTTTCAGCAGCAAGCTAATAGCCAATAAAAAGTACGTGAAAGAGGGACATAACATGGTTACTCTCCACTCCTTCGTGGAAACTGTAATAATTTCCTATATTTGCGTAAACGTTTGTTTTGAGATGTTTTTGTACCTTGTAAACATTTTTTTGATATCAATATATTTTAATTTGCCGAAAAAAAAAAAAAAAATCATAATATCGTTGTTGGATTATATCTGTAAGTTGTAACCAATTAAAACGCAGGAATTTCGCTAGTAATAACAAAGCATATTCCCTTTATTTTTTATTCCACTTTCGTTTGTTTCTCTCTCTCTCTTTCTTACAGTTTTTTTTTGTTTGGTTTGGCTTCTCGCAATCTGTTGCCATCAATCACAGATATCCTCAGCTTCTTCTTCTTCTTTTATCATATCCCGTCACTCTCTTATCGGAGTCGGAGCTCCCACCCAAGGAATGGATCTATGGACCCTTGACGTCGCGATCCGAAACCCTCTCTTCTCCTCTTCCCTTAAATCATTACCGATCCCTGATTCTCTTTCTGGGAAACTCGGTGAATTCGAGTTTAAGTTCCTGAAGCGCAATAATAAAGTTTCTTCTCCGTATCGTTCTTTGGTTGTTAAAGCTACCTCTAAGAAGAGTAACGACGATTCTTCTCCTTCTTCTGGTATATCTGCCTTCTTCTTCTTCTTCTTCTTGCATGTCTTCAATTAACATAACACTACTAGTCTTGCTTGATTTCGTTTATCGAATTAATCAAAAATTAGTATCTCTGTGTTTCTCGATCTGATACTGTAACTCTCTTGCTTGGATCTTTCATGGTTACATTGACTTAGCTTAGTTCCTTGTTTGTGACGATCGTCGATATTAACGATTGTGGAGCTGTTGTTTCTTATCCTGAAGGAGATGCTTCTCAGGAGAATAAGCCTTCTTCTAATGGAAACAAATCAGCTCCCAAATCGTTTGGTTTAAGTACAGATTGGAGAGAGTTCAGAGCAAACTTGTTTATGAAAGAACAGGTATATATATATAATAATAAGCTTCTCCTCTCTAGATGAAGTTTGTTGTCTTAAGTCAATAGGGTTTTATGTTTTGAATGATGTTACAGGAAGAAAAGGAAGAAGCTGCTGAGGGTCATATAATATCTAATGAATCGGAACAGATAGGTTTGAAATGGGCTCATCCGATTCCTTTTCCTGAAACTGGATGTGTTCTAGTTGCTACAGAGAAGCTAGATGGTTATAGAACATTTGCGAGAACTGTTGTGCTTCTTCTTAGAGCAGGAACTAGACACCCACAAGAAGGACCGTTCGGAGTTGTTATCAACCGTCCACTTCACAAAAACATCAAGCATATGAAATCGACTAAAACCGAACTCGCTACCACGTTTTCAGAATGTTCCTTGTACTTTGGTGGACCTCTTGAAGCAAGCATGTTTCTTTTGAAAACTGGTGATAAAACCAAGCTACCTGGTTTTGAACAAGTCATGCCTGGCTTAAACTTTGGTACTCGAAACAGCTTAGATGAAGCTGCAGTGCTTGTAAAGAAGGGAATTCTTAAGCCACATGACTTTAGATTCTTTGTTGGTTATGCCGGTTGGCAGCTAGATCAGCTCAGAGAAGAGATTGAATCAGATTACTGGCATGTTGCTGCGTGCAGCTCTGATTTAATATGTGGGGCTTCGTCGGAAAACTTGTGGGAGGAGATTTTACAGTTGATGGGCGGTCAATACTCCGAGCTTAGCCGGAAACCCAAGCTCGATATCTAGACTTTTATGAATTTGATGCTAGTTTTCTAAGAGAACTTGTGGTTTCTATAGCTTATATATATATATATATATATATATATTTTCTCTATTAAGCCAATTTGTATAGCTTACTTCATCGGCTTGTTTGTGAGAATAATGCACTTCTACGCAATTTATAAAAGATTTGCTTTCTCTAAACCCCTATTTGTATTCTGCAGTTTAATAACTAAAGAACATCTATATCTAATAAATTGCAGCAGTTGTTCTACATATACACATTTTTGTTTGATTCCCCTAACCAAAAGAAAAGAGCAGAGCATGAAACAGAGGTTGCTATGTGCAAAAAAAGACCACTAAAAGTTCTGAAATCGTCTAGTTTTGTGTTATGATTTTTTTCTCCTTGTTTCATACTTTCACTAAGCACATACTTAGACAGAGAAATCTTTGTTCTTCTTTGTTGCAGTTTTCTCAAGGCGGGACTTGCGTACAGCTTCTTGGATTCGTCTCTCGTGATCTTTCATCATGTCTTCAATGTTACCACCAGGAGGCATCAAAGGACCTGAATAGTGCATTCTGTTCTTCTTTCGCATGTATGTCTGAAACCACACATTAGGAAACATCTTAGAGTCCATTATATAAAGTGAGAAGAGAGTTTAAGAGTTGTTGAATCAACTTTAGTTACCTTTGTGGGTTGTTCTTTTGAAACTACATTCTCCTTTTGAGAAGAACTAGCTAAGTAGTCTTTCATTGTAACAGGCACGTTGTTGGACCGGCTAGCCTTCACCTCACCTACATTGCTCCTAGAGCTTGGATGGATCACTGAATTGGTACCCGTAAAGCGTTTTTCGTTTTTAAACGCTGGTGTGTTGATTGAGACGTTTGAATGCCCTGAAGCAATGAAATCTGGTGTTACTTTGGAGTCTCTTGAACCTCTTCTCACAGATTCGTGTCCACGCCACTTCACAGCTTCAGCTTTTTTCCTGAAATTTTCAAAATGGAAAAGTGTATTTAGGAACCATGCCTGCATCATTTGTAGACCAATACGCTCTCTCCTTGTATACTGACCTTTTTGATTCTTCACCCCGAACCTTTGCATCAAGTTCCTTGCTTGGCGGATACTTAGGCAAGCTTGATATGTGACAAGGGAGGGGCTCCGTTGTAAAAAACTGGAGATGTAAATAAGACAATCATTTATTAGTATTCTTCAGGAGGCTGATCAAGAATGTTAATAAAGAAAAAGAAAGCTACTATACCTCACTCAGTAGAGTAGAAGACGCTGAGCATCTTTTCTCTGGTTCTACAGATAGAAGCTTGTCAAGAAGAGCAAGAGAAGAAGATGGTAAATTCTTGAACGTCTCTAGAAGGACTCGCGTATATGGCTGTTGCGGTTTGTAACTTGTCGCCTGTGGGAACTTTGTCGTTTCCCAAAAATCTTCAGATGGCGAACCGCACAGCTTAAAGATCTTATGCATTTGCTCCACCTTGAAGAACATTTTCCGAATATGAAAATCAGTTGGAAATCAAATGGAACTATAGGCTAAGGTAGTATGGATTTGAAACTCACCTCTGTTCTTCCCGGCATGATTGGTTTACCTACAAAGAGTTCTGCTAGAATGCAACCAACGCTCCAGAGATCAATGGCGGGTCCATACGCTGTAGATCCCAGTAGAAGCTCAGGGGCTCTATACCACAAGGTGACCACACGGCTAGTGAGAGGTTGATCTTGATCTGGATGATAAAAACTCGCTAGCCCGAAATCTCCAATCTTGAGAACTCCATCATTATTTACCAAAAGGTTTGAACCCTTGATGTCACGGTGTAAGATTCCACGGCTATGACAGTGTTCAAGTCCACAGAGCAGTTGCTTCACATAACACTTGATCTGAATAAAGCAAAAACAAGGGAGTTGATTAATAGGCCGGAGAATACACACAACAAGGTGATTCGACGAAGCAAGCTTTTTGAAAGTTACCTCTGGCTCAGTGAATTTGACACCAGGCCTAAGAGCAAGACCTGAAAGATCATGCTCCATGTACTCAAACACAAGATGCAAGCTACCTGATAGCTTTGAAGTGACAAGACACTGAAGCTTCATAACATTTGGATGGTCTAGTTTCCGTAAAATGTTGATTTCTCTAGCCATGAACCTAACACTTTCCGGATCCATATTAGCAAATCTCACCTTCTTCATCGCCACTATTTTGCCAGTCTCAAGATCCCTAGCTTTATACACAATACTATAAGTCCCTTGTCCGATCTGCAAACACAATGTTCCATATCATTAGAATCCACTAAACCAATCCAATGTATTGTATTATCTACACATATCAAATATGAAAGAGACTAACTTTGTCAAGCTTCTCAAAGGAATCAGCACGTCGTGGAACCCAACCTTTAATGGCTTCACCAGCAACAGAGGTTAACCAATAAGGCCAACCAGCTGCAATAAGCTCTGCCTCAGCGCTACGTGGAACATTCGAAATAACCAACCCACCTCCTTTGCCATTATCTGAAACTCTCCTTCCTCGTTGAGAAGACCTTGAAGGTCTCTCCACAATAACCGTCTTACCATCGTGACTATCATCAATAGGAACAATCAAACCACTCGCTCTTCTTCCACCACCAGAGCTTCCATCTACAGCTTTATGCGAAAAATCGTCTTTATTCGAAGGCAGAGGAGCAATCAATTGAACAGAAGAAGATTTGTTCCAATACTCATTTGCTTTCTCACGTTGATAAGCAACATCTTCTGCTGCTCCTTTTGAGCAAATGCAGCCCATAATAAAACCTGCCTTGTTCCACAATCTACTAACTTTGTAACGATTCAACACATGGTCTTATGCGTAAAAACCAAATCTTTATATATCCTGATTGATCCCTAAGCATCAAAACCCAGGAATCTTCAGGTCTTCACAGAAGTGTATTGCAAAATATCTGCTATTTTGAAGGCAGAAATCAAAAGGGTTTCTACTAAACCCCAAAAAGATTGTGATTTCTTGAACAAACGCACAAGATTTTTTACGGTTCAAGAAACCAAAAAAAGTTTTTTGTGAGTACTGCAAAGATTGAGAGAGAATGGGGTTTGCAGCAGAAAACGAAAAATGCGGGGAAAATAAGGAAAAGAAAGATTGTGATTAAGAGAAATGGAAAGAAGAATGAAGAGAGAGAGATATGGTTTGTTTAAGAGTAAAATCTGGAGAGCGCTTGATTGTTGGGACAACACAGATCACAAAGTCACAATAAAGAATTGTTCTTTCTCTCTTTCTCTTTATTTAGAAATAGTCCTCAAAAACCGTTTTGCATGAGAATTTTTATCGTTTTAAGTACCATTAATGTGTTCTTTGCCTTGTAGAAGATTCTATTACCAAGGATATAAAGATTCTTCATATTGCCAACCATATAAAGATTCTTCATATTGCCAACCATATAAAGATTCTTCATATTGCATATGAAGATTATAATATATCAAAATACTAGAATTATTTAATTTTATTTATAATAATGTAATTTTCACAATATATAATTTAGTAATAAAATTACATATTTAAAATTTTTAGTCTTTTTATATTTTCATTTGTGACACAATTATTCTTAAAATATTATAATTTTACTCAGGAAAATACATTATGAAATATTACTATTTGTATAATGTATAATTAATAAGAATAATACAGATAAAATAAATTATCATTTTTTTCACATATAGATTTTATCATTATTTAGAAGAAATAGAGATGAAAATTTTCTTTCCATTTAAAAATAAAATAAATTCTCTTACATTAAATTACATCTGATTTGTGCACATCTAAGTTTCAATATCACATTATTGAATGTGTTAAAATAGTAAAATAAATTGATATTCTGTGTTAAAGTTTGATAGATAGCACAATATACTAATTTATAATTAATATATTAACTTGTATGTTGACAAAGAAACTATATCAAATATTGTTGTAATTCTTAATTTTTGTCTTCCAAAAATCATTTATTAATCACCCATAATTATAATTGAACTTCAAGATAATATCAAATATTAACCCCTTTAAGATATACTCCATCCATTTTAGAATAAACTGATACTCCATCCATTTTAATATTGTTGTAATTCTTATTAATCACCCATAAAAAATTGCAAAATATAAATTAAATAATTATTTATTTTTATCTAATTGTATTAAATAGATTTGTTATTTCCGTAAATATCTCTCACAATATAAAACCAAATCAAATATGTTTACATATATATATATATATATATATAATTTTCGATTTTAATTCTTTGATTATTCATGGAAGCAAACTTTAAACAGTTTCCAAAGATATTGAGGGATTATCAATTCTATTTATATTGCGATTTTCTTATATATCAAACAAAATTGATTAAATTTATTTTTTGAAAAAAAATTGTTTGGATATGCATTTATAATTAATCCTTTTAATCACATGATAAACGATCCAAATCTAAATATTCCGGGTCAACCCGAGATCTGCGCGTTTTCAATACTTAATCTAATGATATTACATGTAATAATCTCTAACTCTATGTCTACTTAATTTAAAATGTTTCGCTTTCAAAAGTATAGATATATAGTAAAGATATATTAAGGTTTTCATATATATATATATATATATATATATATATATATATATTTTCAATAATATGTATTAATCCGAATTAATTATTATTGTTTTATTAAGAAAATTAAAAAATCTAAAACACAAGATAATAAATATCTAACCAAAATAAATATGTTTAGGTTACATATATAATTTCAAATTTAATAATTTTGCTTTTATGGCAACAACTTTACACCATTTCCAAAAATATATGGTAATTTTAATTTTATAATTAATTTTGTAATTATTGTTGATTTGTTTCCTTAAATATTAGATTTTCGACTAACAGTTTTTGTTTCCACATGTTGTTTTTTTTTTAATGATATAAGCAATTGGACCTGTTTGGTAACATGGATATATGACATGGTTTTTTTTTTTTTAAACTCTAATTTGTACTCCCCAATTAATAGTATAGATTAAAATAAATTTGTGAGCAAACATATTTTTATATATTATTATCATTCCTTGAATAAGATATCAAATTGAATGGTAAATATGTTTCTAACCTTTTAAAATCATATAGTTAGTTTTTTTTAATGATTGTTTAAATTCAGAGTTGATGTAAAACAATTACACCGAAATTAATGGTATTTGCAATTATGTAGAACAATTACACCAAAATTAATGGAATTTGTCATTATATTTATTACCTTTTAAAACAATTAGTTTCTATAAAAAATCGAGTATAGGTAGAGTTAATCTGTTTTTTAAATTAATTATTTGATGCTAATAGCATGCATGCTTGTAAATAGGATCCAAGTACAAGATTTATTTGTTAAATGCCTTCAAAAATGTATATATAGATAATTTAAACATAAAATCAAATAAAAGCGAAAAGAGAATCACATATTTATGTTTTAATTAGTTGGAGGATTTTCTTATTTTAAAAGATCTTAAACTACAATTGATTTTGAAGATTTGGTAACTAATATTTAAGGCAATGGTAAATAGTTCGACAATGATGATTTATTTCTTTAAACTGATTCAAAAATACTATATAGATACTAACATTTAAACTAAAATCTAATTTTAAAAAGCAAAAGCACCAAATCTGCTGTAGTCAATATCAAATTCCAATGAATTTATGGATTGCATCTACTTTTTATTTAATAATAAGATTACAAAAGATAACATTATGCAACTACATAATACAGAAGTGATCTTCTCCTCTTGAAGCAGTACAAGCTATTGTATTCTTATAGAAATCAGAGAACAAAGATGGAACTTAACCTAGAGGAAGTCAAAAGAGAAGTGATCAAGCCTGCTTCTGCTTCTGATTCACCAACACCTCACAATGACCAAATTCAACTCTCCATTGTCGACTTCTCAAGTCCACCAATTTACGTCTCTACAATCTTCTTCTACAACAACACCAATGATCTCAACTCAGAGACCACCTCCCTGAAACTGAAAACATCTCTGTCCCAAACTCTCTCACGTTTCTACCCTCTTGCTGGTCGCATAGATGGCAGCTCCATTACCTGCAACGACGAAGGAGCCGTCTTCACAGAGGCACGCACCGATCTGCTTCTCTCTGATTACCTCAAAACCCTAAACACTGATGAATCTTTCGAGAAACTCCTTCCAACAACTGCTCCAGGAGAATCTCCAACAGCCTGGCCGTTGGTTAATGTCAAGGTCAGTTCCTTTGGGCCAGGATCAGGTGTAGCGGTCGCGGTTGGCATCTCTCACCTGATATGTGACGCGGCCTCACTTTTCACTTTTGTCTCGGACTGGGCCGCTACAACAAAAGGGAACTATAATGATCTTACGGTGAGTAGTCCTCTCTTTGCATCGACCACTATCTACCCTCCTGCGAATACCTCTTTTCAGGTCCCCAAAATGGACGCTCTTACTGCTTCCAGTGAGAAGTGTGTGACGAAGAGGTTCGTCTTCGAATCATCTAAGATCGCCGAGCTTAAAAGCAAGGCCGCTAGTGAAACTGTTGCGGTTCCTACACGTGTGGAAGCTATTACGGCATTGATATGGAAATGTGCTACAAAAGCAGCTTCATCAAGATGCAACTGGTCATCCATGATAAATCTAGCCATGGACATACGTCTTAGGACCTCTTCTGATATTTTGTCACAAGACGCTATAGGAAATCTACTAACGTCCTTTTTTCTCAAGAAAGAACCAGGGAGCGTCATCGAGATCGATCAGATCGTGGCTCAATTCAGAAAGGCTAAAGAAGGAGTTAATGAGATGATCAAAGAGAGTGCTACTACAGCCACGCTTGGACAGAACTTGATGAAAAAGGGTTTTGAGTTCGTATTGGCGTTAAGACCAGACACAAACTTATATGTTGTGACTAGTTGGTGTAGTAAACGATTTTATNGAAGCTATTTCGGCATTGATATGGAAATGTGCTACAAAAGCAGCTTCATCAAGATGCAACTGGTCATCCATGATAAATCTAGCCATGGACATACGTCTTAGGACCTCTTCTGATATTTTGTCACAAGACGCTATAGGAAATCTACTAACGTCCTTTTTTCTCAAGAAAGAACCAGGGAGCGTCATCGAGATCGATCAGATCGTGGCTCAATTCAGAAAGGCTAAAGAAGGAGTTAATGAGATGATCAAAGAGAGTGCTACTACAGCCACGCTTGGACAGAACTTGATGAAAAAGGGTTTTGAGTTCGTATTGGCGTTAAGACCAGACACAAACTTATATGTTGTGACTAGTTGGTGTAGTAAACGATTTTATGAGGTTGACTTTGGAATGGGTGTTCCGGTTTGGATTGGACCTAGCATTGCTAGTGTCCTTAATAATAAGTTGTGTATCTTGTTGATGGATGCAAGGGATGGGAAAAGTGTAGAAGCATGGATAGGCTTACCCGAACAAGACATGGCTGTGTTCATGCGTGATGAAGATTTGCTTGCTTATGCCAGCCTAAATCCGACCATCCTCATCTAATTGAGGATCGACCTAGTGACATGTAGGTTTGGAGTCGAGGAAAAATAATATATTACTAGATTAGGACCCGCGTTACACCGCGAGACAAATTATTTATAATTAAAATATTTAAATTATAAGTTGTATTTGTTGGTTAAATATGTTATAATTATATAATAATTGTTAATTTTATGGTCTAAAGTTTAAACCATATAAATCAATTTAATTAGATATGTTTGTTCTGGGATACCGATAGTGTTAACCAAAATAATGAAATGATGTTTTACCCGTTTAACACCAAATTAATGATATTTTAAATTTATATAAATATCGACAAATTCTGTCCCGGTATATAACTTTGTCCCGAGATATTTTAACTCGCACTATATAATCATAATTTTTAATATTTATTGTTTTATATTATAAATATTAGATTGAGTTGATATGTTATTTATTAAGGTTGTAACCATTTACATTTTATAAGATTGGCGCTTCTTATAAAGTTTAAATATTTATAATACTTGGAATTCTTAAAACGGTTGAGTATTTCTCATATTTGAATTTTCGTAAAAGTTTAAATATGTTATTAATATTTTAAAGGTCTTCTAACTTTTTTAAAAAGTTGAAATATTTATAATATTTAAACTTATTATAAAGTTTAAATATTTAGAATATTTGAAACTTTATAAACATTTAAATATTATAAATATTTCAACTTTTAAAAAAAGTTAGAAGACCTTTATAAACGTTTATAAACCTTTATAGACCTTTATAAACCTTTATAGACCTTTATAATATTTAGAATATTTGAAACTTTATAAACGTTTAAATATTATTAATATTTTTAACATTTTATAAATTTTAAATTTTTGAAAATATAAATATTTATACTTTTTATTAAATATACTATTTATAATATTTAACTTTTTAAAATTTTAAATATTTATAATATTTAACTTTTTAAAATTTTAAATATTTATAATATTTAACTTTTTAAAAATCTTAAAAATAAAGAATCGGAATAAACCAAATAAAAGTTTTGTAAGTTTGAATGTCTGATAAATCAAGCTTTCTACTCATTTGTATTTTGAATCATTTTGGTCTCTTTTATAATATGACTCTGAACTATTGCGCAATTTTTTAGGCGATGTGAAATACTGTACCCATATTTTTTTATTCATCTATTGAGTAATATATATCCGTTTTTAAAAATTTGTATTACATCATATGCAGGAAAAAATTACAATTTTTATTAACTAAATTTATTATAGAATAATTCAAAATAATTTAAATATAAATTCAAATAAAATTGAAAAGGAATCATATATTTATGTTTGAATGAGATAGAAAGATTTCTTTATTTTTTAAATCTTATGTATAATTAATTTTGAAATTTTTGGTAACTAATATTAAAGTCAATGTATTAAATATAAAAATTTTCCAAAAAATATTTTTGAGCAAAAACTGCTGTAAAAATACTAGTATAGATGAAAAAAAAAAAGTCTTGGTTGAACAAATGTGGACAATCCCTTTTATCTATGTTTTATTTACTTTATGGAATTTTATGATATTTGATCTTGTTTTTAATTAGCTTATCTAATATTTATGGTCTGTCGATAAGTCGATTTCACCTATAAGTACCCCTCCCTGTTACTATTGTGCTTGGTGGATAATGAAAAAGATAATATTAAATTAATTATCAAGTTTATGACGCTCATCTTTTTTTATTCTTTTTCTTTCGTGTCTCTATAACAAAATGTCAAAATCTATGCATGACAACGAAAGTAAAATTATTATAATCATCCGAAAGTAAAATAACCACGACGACAAAAGAAAAACTACGAGAACCATTAGAGTAGTTCTTTAAACTATGTTGAATTACTCTACAAATATATCATACTAAGAATCGATAATCATACCAATTAATATCACCATGACTGTGCGGGCTTAACTACAGAGCCAACAGTAGGACCATCCTAGATATATGTTTCATAAGTAAAAGGTTTTTTTTTTTGTATCTTTGATATGTTAAGAAGCCTATTTTTAAAAATTGTCCATAAGCCTAAAAAATGTATAAGCCAGCACATTGATACAATTAATATTTGTCGTTAGAAAATATATTAGTCGGTTGATAATAATATATCAAAATTTATGAAGATAAAATTAAGGATAAGGAAAGTTATTGTTGAAGCTGAAATGTCAAATGCATCGTAGGGCCACAGAAGATTCGGGGCGGCATATTGATATTGAAATCGTCTCTCTTCTGCCCCCACACGGAGTGTACTATGATACCAATGCAAATTGGTAAATTGCGATTATTCTAACTTTTATAAACTACGAGTTTTCCTAGTCATCACTTACTGGATTCTCCAAATTTAGTTTTCAAATTTGTGCAAACAATCAATTCCACTCTTTTCCATTTGGATTTATACAAAAGTGATTTTACAAATTTGAAGCAGTTAGGACTAATAATAAAAACTGATCATATATGTGCCAATTTAAAAACTTTTATTATATATATCTTTGTCTCTTGACGACAACAGTTGTTCATCACACTGATGATTATATTCCTTTTGGTAATAGAAAGTTTAAATGGGTACTCATGCTAAAAACATGTACTTTTAAGGTGGCCATTTCGAATGGTTTGTAATATTTTTTATGGAGTTTATGTCTATGAGTCTATCTAATGGATTCTTTTTTTTTTTTGGTCAAATGGATTCTCTTAATCAATATAATAAAAGATAACATTATCTATTTCCTTGGAGTGTTTTTTATTCTTTCCTTCAAAAATGTATCTATTTCTCGTATAAAACATTCCAAATCATCTGGCAGACTATGAGCCCAAAAATATAATAATATTTGATTCAGTCACATCTTGGTTTGACAAAAGATTACAAATTGAACCCAAGAAAAACATTAATTTCGGATCAAAATTTTATTTTATATGATGAAATAGTTAATCAGTAAAATCAAAATCTTAAATGGTTGGTAACATTAAAATAAAATAAAATGTTTAGGCAGATGCAATATCAACTAGAATTCCATATGGACTGAAGTTGCTGCATTTCAAAAAACTCATCCCTGTCGTACTGACCAAAGAACCGTCCGTATAACTCTTCGTAATCAGTCACTTCCAAGTCCTGCATCCACCCCATCCTCGGGGAGTCTAATGGAAACTCATTAATAGCCTGAATCTGATCAGGAGACAATCCGACCCGAGAAATTCCTTGACCGGAGTCGAGAGATGGTTCAGTAGACCCACCTGGTTTAAACATAAGTGCTGCCTCCTGAGCAGCCGCTTGAACGTGCTCGGGACTCGAGCTCTCCGGCTGAGGAAAACTGTTGGCCAGTTCCGGGAAGTTGAGATTGGTCCCATGACCTCGGAGATGAAGAGCCGCAGCATCGTAGGCCGCTGCTGCCATCTCGGCTGTCTCGTAGCTCCCGAGCCAAATACGGGTTTTCTTACCGGGTTCCCGGATCTCCGACACCCATTTGCCCCATTTCCTCCGACGAACGCCTCTATAAGACACTTGGTCAACGGAGAAGTTGTGCTCTCGTTGACCAATATAGTTGTTTTCCATACAATAATGCAAGGTTGTTTAGCAATGTGTGTGTTTGACAGTGTATACAGAAATGTGCTGCTGATCAGTTTAGAAGTTTGAGCTATCTGTGGTTAAGT
The DNA here is from genome assembly GCF_000633955.1 of Camelina sativa. NCBI lineage: Eukaryota > Viridiplantae > Streptophyta > Magnoliopsida > Brassicales > Brassicaceae > Camelina > Camelina sativa. The sequence goes on along the minus strand of NC_025687.1, from coordinate 17,066,770 downwards.
GAAATTGTATATATAGAGAAATAAATGAGGAAATAGAATTTGTGGGAGGCGTGTTTGGTTTCAGGTTAAGTGAGCTTCCCACGTAGTTACGTGTGAAGTGGAAATATGCTGTCATGCATGCATGGGTCTCTATTTCGACATGGACTTTGATGGATATTGTTTAAATTAGTAAGGCTGTCTTTAAGCGTGTACAAATAGTGTTTATTTTGAAGACAACCCAGATTTTAAAATTATTTTTCTTTTGGTAGAAGAAAATTTCGAATATTTATATGATTTGGACTTTAATTAACACATTAACGTTTTGTTTAATAAAAACTTTGTACATGTCTTCCAAATAAATTGATATGGTCTTGATTAATAGATTTCTGATTCTATATATCCGGTTTTTAGTTAACAGCTTAATTAAACCGAACATTATATATATTTTAAGTTGATAAAAATAAAACAAAAATTTTAAATATTAAATATTGGTCAGTGTTATAATATTGTAGATTTGTATATATTATAATATGATCAAAATTTTCCAAAATTTTTTTAACCTTTCAACATAGATTTCATATATATTGAAAAAAATCATAAAGATCAAGAACTTTAATAAATATTAATCTATTGTCTTGTAATTCAATTTATATTGTGTCTTTTTGTGTGGTAACTTATTATAAGACCAAATGTATAGAGAACTTACCAATTCTAGTCCTTTGTAACTGTTAATTGATTCGAACTTCAGCTCTCGAATCTAGTTGATGTCATATATATCAAGAATCAAAATGTAGGAAATGCTCGAGCTTTGACAGCAAATGTGATGATAACATATGTAAACTACTCATAGACTATCTATCACATTGACCAGAAAAAAAAAAAGTAAGAAAAAGTCTTTTTTTTTATAACGAAGGTGCGGAGAAGCCCATCAAAATAAAACTAAAAAACAGTAATACTAAAGCCAGACTAGCAAAAAATATTCTGCATCCAAATAGTTTATTGATTTATAGTAAAACCTCGTGCGTCGACTTCTCAAGAAAACAAAAAAAGATAAAGAAACAAAGAAGAAGATATGGTTGCGTGCGTGACGTGGCTGCATAATGGTCACCACCGCCACTAACCACCACACCGTATCGCAATCAGTACGGACCATCCGGTGGTCAAAAAGGTCTCTAGTCTCAGTCTAACCACCCTTTCTGTATTATTGAATCTCTCCACAACATCATATTCTCGACGGACCCTACATGTGAATTCAACAAGTATAACAAAATATTGCTTTACATTCTATTCTTTTGAACTCACATGTCCTTTGTTCCAGAACTCATGAGTGTACTTTAACACTATTCCAAAAAAAGAGTAATTAAGAATTATGTACATAGTAGAACCTATATAATGTACCTATGGAATAAGTAAATATGATATGACAATTTCTACTAGTGTTAAAGAACTTCATAGGATTAATCAATTAACTCTTAACAAATTCATTAATTCTAGTTTATGGGAGGCACGTGCGTGAAAGGGACCGAACCCTTTGACAGGCGGTAGGAGACACGGTACTTTGTATTGTGATATTGTCTGTCTCCCTCTATTGCAATGTCGACCATAATCAAATCAGTTCCTCTTTTTTTTTCGCCATGTCGACAAAAAAATTCTAATAAAAATATATAATCTTTATCAAAAGTTACATCCTCTAATTTTGCCATGTCGAAGAAAAATATATAATCTTCTATCATAGTTACATCATCTTTTCGATAATGAGGTGGGGATTTCATACTATGTCTATGTGTATTAGGAAAATTTTGAATACTTATGTCGCAAATAATTTTACCCATTAAACTATTACACTCGTTAGTCGATCGTTGGTGCTTAGGAGTGTCAAAATAGGCCAATATTAATGAGTCAACTCAATTCAACTCAACTCATGAATCCTAATGAGTTGATGAGTTAAATAAGTTGATGATTAAATGAGTTCATGAATCAAATGAGTTTGGTTATAATGGGTTTATGAGTTATTCACTAACCCATCAATTTCTTTATTATCAACCTAATATCATCAACATCATCATATTATCATCATTTCATAATACTATCATCATCATCATCAAGTCAACAAATATATCATAGTCAACATCATCATACTATCATCATCATCATACTACCATCATGTAACTATCATCATCATCAACATTGTCATACTATCATCATCATCATCATACCTTCATCATCATATTAATATCACCATCATCATATCAACAGATATATCATAGTCAACATGATTTCATCATCATAATCTTATAATTTTCCCCAAAATCCCAAACCCACAATTTTCCCGCCAAAATTTTAAACTTATAATTTTCCCGCCAAAAATGCAAATCCGCAATTTTTCCGCCAAAAACATAAATCCGCTAATTTTGTTTGTAACTAATTTCGAGAGAGAGTTTAATATCATTCTGTCATAATGCGATTCATTTCATTCTTAGTTTTTTTCTTTCTTCCTAATTGTAAATATAGCATTAACAATGAAAAAGAATTAAGTTTACAATCTAATCTGTGATATTATTATAGACCTACAAAAATTATCTTATGCCAAAAAAAAAAAACATGGAATTGGAAATATAATCCAACTAGAATTTAGTTCATATATCCACTGTGAAGTTAAAGGAGTTAGAAAAAGCAATGGCTATTTTGATTGTGGTAATTAACTCTGTTAGTTAGCGTAAATGGTTGGTGACACATCATGAAAAGAATCGAGTATTTTTAAGTAATTTAGCAGATTAATATCAACTAAAATCCCATTATGGACTGTTGGTGCTGCATTTCATAAAAATCATCCCTATCGTATTGAACAAAATAATGTCCGTACAACTCGGCACAATCATTAACTGCCAAGTCATGCATCCATCCCAACCTCGGTGAGTCCAATGGAAATTCATTAATCGCCTGAATCTGATCCGGAGACAATCCGACCCGAGAAAGCCCCTGACTAGACCCGAGTTCTGGTTCACTAGACCCACCCGGTTTAAACATTAGTGCTGCCTCTTGAGCAGCAGCTTGAACGTGCTTGGAACTGGAGCTTGCCGTTTGAGGAAAGCTGTGGGCAAGCTCGGGGAAGTTCAGATGAGACCCACACCCTCGGAGATAAAGAGATGCAGAATCGTAGGCCGCTGCGGCCATCTCGGCTGTCTCATAGCTCCCGAGCCAAATCCGGGTTTTCTTACCGGGTTCTCGTATCTCCGACACCCATTTGCCCCATTTTCTTTGACGGACACCTCTGTAGGACACTTGGTCAATGGAAGAGAAGCATTTCTCTTGTTGACCAACATAACCGTTTTCCATATAATATTAGTGCAATGTTGTTTGGTAATGTGTGTATGTTTCTGTGTGGTATATTAATGAAATGTGCTAATTAGTCTAGACGATAGAGTCTGTAGTTAAGTAAAGTTGTATATATATAGAGAAATAAATGACGGAATAGAATTTGTGGGAGGCTTGTTTGGTTCAGTGTTGTTTGGTAATGTGTGTATGTTTCTGTGTGGTATATTAATGAAATGTGCTAATTAGTCTAGACGATAGAGTCTGTAGTTAAGTAAAGTTGTATATATATAGAGAAATAAATGACGGAATAGAATTTGTGGGAGGCTTGTTTGGTTCAGTGTTGTTTGGTAATGTGTGTATGTTTCTGTGTGGTATATTAATGAAATGTGCTAATTAGTCTAGACGATAGAGTCTGTAGTTAAGTAAAGTTGTATATATATAGAGAAATAAATGACGGAATAGAATTTGTGGGAGGCTTGTTTGGTTCAGTGTTGTTTGGTAATGTGTGTATGTTTCTGTGTGGTATATTAATGAAATGTGCTAATTAGTCTAGACGATAGAGTCTGTAGTTAAGTAAAGTTGTATATATATAGAGAAATAAATGACGGAATAGAATTTGTGGGAGGCTTGTTTGGTTCAGTGAAAGTGAGCTTCCCACGTAGTTACGTGTGAAGTGGAGATATGCTGTCATGCATGCATGGGTCTCTCTATTTCTACATGGACTTTGATGGATATTGTAGAAATTAGCAAGGCTGTCTTTTTAAAGCGTGTACAAATAGTGTGTATTGGGCTTCTAATTTAATTTGGTATTATTTAATAATATTTTGAGCACATTAATATGAGTCTAATAAAATTTAGTTGGCTTGCAAAAAATCTGATGACTGGCCTTGATAAATATAGTTTATATTTGANAAGTATAACAAAATATTGCTTTACATTCTATTCTTTTGAACTCACATGTCCTTTGTTCCAGAACTCATGAGTGTACTTTAACACTATTCCAAAAAAAGAGTAATTAAGAATTATGTACATAGTAGAACCTATATAATGTACCTATGGAATAAGTAAATATGATATGACAATTTCTACTAGTGTTAAAGAACTTCATAGGATTAATCAATTAACTCTTAACAAATTCATTAATTCTAGTTTATGGGAGGCACGTGCGTGAAAGGGACCGAACCCTTTGACAGGCGGTAGGAGACACGGTACTTTGTATTGTGATATTGTCTGTCTCCCTCTATTGCAATGTCGACCATAATCAAATCAGTTCCTCTTTTTTTTTCGCCATGTCGACAAAAAAATTCTAATAAAAATATATAATCTTTATCAAAAGTTACATCCTCTAATTTTGCCATGTCGAAGAAAAATATATAATCTTCTATCATAGTTACATCATCTTTTCGATAATGAGGTGGGGATTTCATACTATGTCTATGTGTATTAGGAAAATTTTGAATACTTATGTCGCAAATAATTTTACCCATTAAACTATTACACTCGTTAGTCGATCGTTGGTGCTTAGGAGTGTCAAAATAGGCCAATATTAATGAGTCAACTCAATTCAACTCAACTCATGAATCCTAATGAGTTGATGAGTTAAATAAGTTGATGATTAAATGAGTTCATGAATCAAATGAGTTTGGTTATAATGGGTTTATGAGTTATTCACTAACCCATCAATTTCTTTATTATCAACCTAATATCATCAACATCATCATATTATCATCATTTCATAATACTATCATCATCATCATCAAGTCAACAAATATATCATAGTCAACATCATCATACTATCATCATCATCATACTACCATCATGTAACTATCATCATCATCAACATTGTCATACTATCATCATCATCATCATACCTTCATCATCATATTAATATCACCATCATCATATCAACAGATATATCATAGTCAACATGATTTCATCATCATAATCTTATAATTTTCCCCAAAATCCCAAACCCACAATTTTCCCGCCAAAATTTTAAACTTATAATTTTCCCGCCAAAAATGCAAATCCGCAATTTTTCCGCCAAAAACATAAATCCGCTAATTTTGTTTGTAACTAATTTCGAGAGAGAGTTTAATATCATTCTGTCATAATGCGATTCATTTCATTCTTAGTTTTTTTCTTTCTTCCTAATTGTAAATATAGCATTAACAATGAAAAAGAATTAAGTTTACAATCTAATCTGTGATATTATTATAGACCTACAAAAATTATCTTATGCCAAAAAAAAAAAACATGGAATTGGAAATATAATCCAACTAGAATTTAGTTCATATATCCACTGTGAAGTTAAAGGAGTTAGAAAAAGCAATGGCTATTTTGATTGTGGTAATTAACTCTGTTAGTTAGCGTAAATGGTTGGTGACACATCATGAAAAGAATCGAGTATTTTTAAGTAATTTAGCAGATTAATATCAACTAAAATCCCATTATGGACTGTTGGTGCTGCATTTCATAAAAATCATCCCTATCGTATTGAACAAAATAATGTCCGTACAACTCGGCACAATCATTAACTGCCAAGTCATGCATCCATCCCAACCTCGGTGAGTCCAATGGAAATTCATTAATCGCCTGAATCTGATCCGGAGACAATCCGACCCGAGAAAGCCCCTGACTAGACCCGAGTTCTGGTTCACTAGACCCACCCGGTTTAAACATTAGTGCTGCCTCTTGAGCAGCAGCTTGAACGTGCTTGGAACTGGAGCTTGCCGTTTGAGGAAAGCTGTGGGCAAGCTCGGGGAAGTTCAGATGAGACCCACACCCTCGGAGATAAAGAGATGCAGAATCGTAGGCCGCTGCGGCCATCTCGGCTGTCTCATAGCTCCCGAGCCAAATCCGGGTTTTCTTACCGGGTTCTCGTATCTCCGACACCCATTTGCCCCATTTTCTTTGACGGACACCTCTGTAGGACACTTGGTCAATGGAAGAGAAGCATTTCTCTTGTTGACCAACATAACCGTTTTCCATATAATATTAGTGCAATGTTGTTTGGTAATGTGTGTATGTTTCTGTGTGGTATATTAATGAAATGTGCTAATTAGTCTAGACGATAGAGTCTGTAGTTAAGTAAAGTTGTATATATATAGAGAAATAAATGACGGAATAGAATTTGTGGGAGGCTTGTTTGGTTCAGTGTTGTTTGGTAATGTGTGTATGTTTCTGTGTGGTATATTAATGAAATGTGCTAATTAGTCTAGACGATAGAGTCTGTAGTTAAGTAAAGTTGTATATATATAGAGAAATAAATGACGGAATAGAATTTGTGGGAGGCTTGTTTGGTTCAGTGTTGTTTGGTAATGTGTGTATGTTTCTGTGTGGTATATTAATGAAATGTGCTAATTAGTCTAGACGATAGAGTCTGTAGTTAAGTAAAGTTGTATATATATAGAGAAATAAATGACGGAATAGAATTTGTGGGAGGCTTGTTTGGTTCAGTGTTGTTTGGTAATGTGTGTATGTTTCTGTGTGGTATATTAATGAAATGTGCTAATTAGTCTAGACGATAGAGTCTGTAGTTAAGTAAAGTTGTATATATATAGAGAAATAAATGACGGAATAGAATTTGTGGGAGGCTTGTTTGGTTCAGTGAAAGTGAGCTTCCCACGTAGTTACGTGTGAAGTGGAGATATGCTGTCATGCATGCATGGGTCTCTCTATTTCTACATGGACTTTGATGGATATTGTAGAAATTAGCAAGGCTGTCTTTTTAAAGCGTGTACAAATAGTGTGTATTGGGCTTCTAATTTAATTTGGTATTATTTAATAATATTTTGAGCACATTAATATGAGTCTAATAAAATTTAGTTGGCTTGCAAAAAATCTGATGACTGGCCTTGATAAATATAGTTTATATTTGAGAGAAATGAAAATAAATGTTTCATAATTAAGGATCATTTAATATCTTTACCGGCAGATATGATTATGGAATTATTTTCTTTTAAGTTAATGTAACATACAATTGTGTTATGTTGTGTGAACTAGTATGAACAAATGAAAAGAAAATTTACTTAAGTCCTTAATATATGTGTTGGTTAGAAATTTAGGCTTTGCATCTATCTAGTTGATATCCCATGGAATAGCATTAAAATACTTTCGTACTAAAGTCCATATACTGTATGTCATATCTCAAGAGTCAAAATGTAGAAAAATAGCTCGAGTCTTGACAGCAAATGTGATACTTAAAATATGTAACTACCGATAGACTATAAAACTGAACAAAAACGAGAGAGTGTTGTTAATTAATAACGAAGGTACGGAGAAAAATCTATGTAAATANTCCCTCTATTGCAATGTCGACCATAATCAAATCAGTTCCTCTTTTTTTTTCGCCATGTCGACAAAAAAATTCTAATAAAAATATATAATCTTTATCAAAAGTTACATCCTCTAATTTTGCCATGTCGAAGAAAAATATATAATCTTCTATCATAGTTACATCATCTTTTCGATAATGAGGTGGGGATTTCATACTATGTCTATGTGTATTAGGAAAATTTTGAATACTTATGTCGCAAATAATTTTACCCATTAAACTATTACACTCGTTAGTCGATCGTTGGTGCTTAGGAGTGTCAAAATAGGCCAATATTAATGAGTCAACTCAATTCAACTCAACTCATGAATCCTAATGAGTTGATGAGTTAAATAAGTTGATGATTAAATGAGTTCATGAATCAAATGAGTTTGGTTATAATGGGTTTATGAGTTATTCACTAACCCATCAATTTCTTTATTATCAACCTAATATCATCAACATCATCATATTATCATCATTTCATAATACTATCATCATCATCATCAAGTCAACAAATATATCATAGTCAACATCATCATACTATCATCATCATCATACTACCATCATGTAACTATCATCATCATCAACATTGTCATACTATCATCATCATCATCATACCTTCATCATCATATTAATATCACCATCATCATATCAACAGATATATCATAGTCAACATGATTTCATCATCATAATCTTATAATTTTCCCCAAAATCCCAAACCCACAATTTTCCCGCCAAAATTTTAAACTTATAATTTTCCCGCCAAAAATGCAAATCCGCAATTTTTCCGCCAAAAACATAAATCCGCTAATTTTGTTTGTAACTAATTTCGAGAGAGAGTTTAATATCATTCTGTCATAATGCGATTCATTTCATTCTTAGTTTTTTTCTTTCTTCCTAATTGTAAATATAGCATTAACAATGAAAAAGAATTAAGTTTACAATCTAATCTGTGATATTATTATAGACCTACAAAAATTATCTTATGCCAAAAAAAAAAAACATGGAATTGGAAATATAATCCAACTAGAATTTAGTTCATATATCCACTGTGAAGTTAAAGGAGTTAGAAAAAGCAATGGCTATTTTGATTGTGGTAATTAACTCTGTTAGTTAGCGTAAATGGTTGGTGACACATCATGAAAAGAATCGAGTATTTTTAAGTAATTTAGCAGATTAATATCAACTAAAATCCCATTATGGACTGTTGGTGCTGCATTTCATAAAAATCATCCCTATCGTATTGAACAAAATAATGTCCGTACAACTCGGCACAATCATTAACTGCCAAGTCATGCATCCATCCCAACCTCGGTGAGTCCAATGGAAATTCATTAATCGCCTGAATCTGATCCGGAGACAATCCGACCCGAGAAAGCCCCTGACTAGACCCGAGTTCTGGTTCACTAGACCCACCCGGTTTAAACATTAGTGCTGCCTCTTGAGCAGCAGCTTGAACGTGCTTGGAACTGGAGCTTGCCGTTTGAGGAAAGCTGTGGGCAAGCTCGGGGAAGTTCAGATGAGACCCACACCCTCGGAGATAAAGAGATGCAGAATCGTAGGCCGCTGCGGCCATCTCGGCTGTCTCATAGCTCCCGAGCCAAATCCGGGTTTTCTTACCGGGTTCTCGTATCTCCGACACCCATTTGCCCCATTTTCTTTGACGGACACCTCTGTAGGACACTTGGTCAATGGAAGAGAAGCATTTCTCTTGTTGACCAACATAACCGTTTTCCATATAATATTAGTGCAATGTTGTTTGGTAATGTGTGTATGTTTCTGTGTGGTATATTAATGAAATGTGCTAATTAGTCTAGACGATAGAGTCTGTAGTTAAGTAAAGTTGTATATATATAGAGAAATAAATGACGGAATAGAATTTGTGGGAGGCTTGTTTGGTTCAGTGTTGTTTGGTAATGTGTGTATGTTTCTGTGTGGTATATTAATGAAATGTGCTAATTAGTCTAGACGATAGAGTCTGTAGTTAAGTAAAGTTGTATATATATAGAGAAATAAATGACGGAATAGAATTTGTGGGAGGCTTGTTTGGTTCAGTGTTGTTTGGTAATGTGTGTATGTTTCTGTGTGGTATATTAATGAAATGTGCTAATTAGTCTAGACGATAGAGTCTGTAGTTAAGTAAAGTTGTATATATATAGAGAAATAAATGACGGAATAGAATTTGTGGGAGGCTTGTTTGGTTCAGTGTTGTTTGGTAATGTGTGTATGTTTCTGTGTGGTATATTAATGAAATGTGCTAATTAGTCTAGACGATAGAGTCTGTAGTTAAGTAAAGTTGTATATATATAGAGAAATAAATGACGGAATAGAATTTGTGGGAGGCTTGTTTGGTTCAGTGAAAGTGAGCTTCCCACGTAGTTACGTGTGAAGTGGAGATATGCTGTCATGCATGCATGGGTCTCTCTATTTCTACATGGACTTTGATGGATATTGTAGAAATTAGCAAGGCTGTCTTTTTAAAGCGTGTACAAATAGTGTGTATTGGGCTTCTAATTTAATTTGGTATTATTTAATAATATTTTGAGCACATTAATATGAGTCTAATAAAATTTAGTTGGCTTGCAAAAAATCTGATGACTGGCCTTGATAAATATAGTTTATATTTGAGAGAAATGAAAATAAATGTTTCATAATTAAGGATCATTTAATATCTTTACCGGCAGATATGATTATGGAATTATTTTCTTTTAAGTTAATGTAACATACAATTGTGTTATGTTGTGTGAACTAGTATGAACAAATGAAAAGAAAATTTACTTAAGTCCTTAATATATGTGTTGGTTAGAAATTTAGGCTTTGCATCTATCTAGTTGATATCCCATGGAATAGCATTAAAATACTTTCGTACTAAAGTCCATATACTGTATGTCATATCTCAAGAGTCAAAATGTAGAAAAATAGCTCGAGTCTTGACAGCAAATGTGATACTTAAAATATGTAACTACCGATAGACTATAAAACTGAACAAAAACGAGAGAGTGTTGTTAATTAATAACGAAGGTACGGAGAAAAATCTATGTAAATAAAACCAAAATATGGTTCAACAAAATAGAAATACTAAAGCCAGATCGACAATTATTTCATCCTTTTATTAATTATAGAAAAAGGTTGTGTGTCCAATTCCTAAAGAACAAGAAACAAATAAAAAGAGAAGAAAGAAAGAAAATATGGCCGTTGTATGACGTGGCTGCATACTGGTCACCACCGCTACTGACCACCACACCGTATCGTAGTCCGTACGTACCATCATAGTGGTCAAAGAGGTCCGGCCTCAATCTAAGCACCAAGGGCGGAGGCAGTTAATGGTGAGGGGATCAGCTGACCCTACTAATTTTTTTTTGGTATATTTTCAGTTAGAAATAACAAAATGATCTCCCTAAATTTTGTATTTTAACTTTACTAAATTTAATTTTTTTTTATTCTGATACCTTTAGATTTTGACCCCTCTAAAATCTGGCTCTGGCTTTGCCAAAGCTAACCACCCTTTCTGTATTATTACTTCTCCACAAGTTCCTATTTTCGAAAAGACCCTACATGTGACTTGAACAATTATAAGAAAATCTTGCTTTTCATGATTATGTTCTTTTAAACTCACATGTTCCTTTGTTCAAGAACTCATGAGTGAATTTATTATATTTTTTTGACATAAAATATATTAGATTAGTACTGATGAACCAATTGGGAGGAGAGTCGTTTACATAATTAATAACATCCAGTTGAGTATGAACTTGTTCGGCAAGCATATTAGCATTACTAGAAAACAAAGTTAAAGAGAAACTCAAAAATTCTTTTATGTCTACCTTGATGTCGTTGAGATAAGCTGAAAAAGCTGGCTATTTAGAAAAGAAATATATCATCTTCACCAAATCTGAACAGTATATGTAAAAAGTCACATCAAAAAATTCGTATCCTATCATGCATAGCATATCCTATCATGTATCCTATCATAGCGCAAACAAATATTTCGACTTTAGTGAATTTATTACTTAAATACTAATTGAAAAAAGAGTACCAAGATTATGTAGTAGAAATGTTAATCCTATATTCATTCCTATAAAAACATCGGATCATATAATGTGACAATGTGTACTACTTCATAGGATTTATCATTTATCTTCGTACTATATAATATTCATTCATTCCAGATTTTGTGTCGCATGTGCTATATAATACTCAATAATTTTTATAACTTTAGTGACAAGAAAGGCTGAGTGGTTTGGCCATAAAATCTTATAAGATAGAATTGGTCGAAGAACACGATATTATGTGATTTTTGTGAATACTTTTATAGAATACAACTACAAGTAATAATCTTTTGTCTTTAGAATTTAATAAATTGATGAAGGTAAGAACACCATATTAAAAGAATAATTGTATTAACTCTCATGATTATAATAATACAATATGTGTTCTTTCTTATATATATAGAGATATAGTTTAGAATTTTCTAATCTAATATATATATATATATATAAATAATACATTAGAGATAAATGTAAATCNTTTTCTTACCGGGTTCTCGTATCTCCGACACCCATTTGCCCCATTTTCTTTGACGGACACCTCTGTAGGACACTTGGTCAATGGAAGAGAAGCATTTCTCTTGTTGACCAACATAACCGTTTTCCATATAATATTAGTGCAATGTTGTTTGGTAATGTGTGTATGTTTCTGTGTGGTATATTAATGAAATGTGCTAATTAGTCTAGACGATAGAGTCTGTAGTTAAGTAAAGTTGTATATATATAGAGAAATAAATGACGGAATAGAATTTGTGGGAGGCTTGTTTGGTTCAGTGTTGTTTGGTAATGTGTGTATGTTTCTGTGTGGTATATTAATGAAATGTGCTAATTAGTCTAGACGATAGAGTCTGTAGTTAAGTAAAGTTGTATATATATAGAGAAATAAATGACGGAATAGAATTTGTGGGAGGCTTGTTTGGTTCAGTGTTGTTTGGTAATGTGTGTATGTTTCTGTGTGGTATATTAATGAAATGTGCTAATTAGTCTAGACGATAGAGTCTGTAGTTAAGTAAAGTTGTATATATATAGAGAAATAAATGACGGAATAGAATTTGTGGGAGGCTTGTTTGGTTCAGTGTTGTTTGGTAATGTGTGTATGTTTCTGTGTGGTATATTAATGAAATGTGCTAATTAGTCTAGACGATAGAGTCTGTAGTTAAGTAAAGTTGTATATATATAGAGAAATAAATGACGGAATAGAATTTGTGGGAGGCTTGTTTGGTTCAGTGAAAGTGAGCTTCCCACGTAGTTACGTGTGAAGTGGAGATATGCTGTCATGCATGCATGGGTCTCTCTATTTCTACATGGACTTTGATGGATATTGTAGAAATTAGCAAGGCTGTCTTTTTAAAGCGTGTACAAATAGTGTGTATTGGGCTTCTAATTTAATTTGGTATTATTTAATAATATTTTGAGCACATTAATATGAGTCTAATAAAATTTAGTTGGCTTGCAAAAAATCTGATGACTGGCCTTGATAAATATAGTTTATATTTGAGAGAAATGAAAATAAATGTTTCATAATTAAGGATCATTTAATATCTTTACCGGCAGATATGATTATGGAATTATTTTCTTTTAAGTTAATGTAACATACAATTGTGTTATGTTGTGTGAACTAGTATGAACAAATGAAAAGAAAATTTACTTAAGTCCTTAATATATGTGTTGGTTAGAAATTTAGGCTTTGCATCTATCTAGTTGATATCCCATGGAATAGCATTAAAATACTTTCGTACTAAAGTCCATATACTGTATGTCATATCTCAAGAGTCAAAATGTAGAAAAATAGCTCGAGTCTTGACAGCAAATGTGATACTTAAAATATGTAACTACCGATAGACTATAAAACTGAACAAAAACGAGAGAGTGTTGTTAATTAATAACGAAGGTACGGAGAAAAATCTATGTAAATAAAACCAAAATATGGTTCAACAAAATAGAAATACTAAAGCCAGATCGACAATTATTTCATCCTTTTATTAATTATAGAAAAAGGTTGTGTGTCCAATTCCTAAAGAACAAGAAACAAATAAAAAGAGAAGAAAGAAAGAAAATATGGCCGTTGTATGACGTGGCTGCATACTGGTCACCACCGCTACTGACCACCACACCGTATCGTAGTCCGTACGTACCATCATAGTGGTCAAAGAGGTCCGGCCTCAATCTAAGCACCAAGGGCGGAGGCAGTTAATGGTGAGGGGATCAGCTGACCCTACTAATTTTTTTTTGGTATATTTTCAGTTAGAAATAACAAAATGATCTCCCTAAATTTTGTATTTTAACTTTACTAAATTTAATTTTTTTTTATTCTGATACCTTTAGATTTTGACCCCTCTAAAATCTGGCTCTGGCTTTGCCAAAGCTAACCACCCTTTCTGTATTATTACTTCTCCACAAGTTCCTATTTTCGAAAAGACCCTACATGTGACTTGAACAATTATAAGAAAATCTTGCTTTTCATGATTATGTTCTTTTAAACTCACATGTTCCTTTGTTCAAGAACTCATGAGTGAATTTATTATATTTTTTTGACATAAAATATATTAGATTAGTACTGATGAACCAATTGGGAGGAGAGTCGTTTACATAATTAATAACATCCAGTTGAGTATGAACTTGTTCGGCAAGCATATTAGCATTACTAGAAAACAAAGTTAAAGAGAAACTCAAAAATTCTTTTATGTCTACCTTGATGTCGTTGAGATAAGCTGAAAAAGCTGGCTATTTAGAAAAGAAATATATCATCTTCACCAAATCTGAACAGTATATGTAAAAAGTCACATCAAAAAATTCGTATCCTATCATGCATAGCATATCCTATCATGTATCCTATCATAGCGCAAACAAATATTTCGACTTTAGTGAATTTATTACTTAAATACTAATTGAAAAAAGAGTACCAAGATTATGTAGTAGAAATGTTAATCCTATATTCATTCCTATAAAAACATCGGATCATATAATGTGACAATGTGTACTACTTCATAGGATTTATCATTTATCTTCGTACTATATAATATTCATTCATTCCAGATTTTGTGTCGCATGTGCTATATAATACTCAATAATTTTTATAACTTTAGTGACAAGAAAGGCTGAGTGGTTTGGCCATAAAATCTTATAAGATAGAATTGGTCGAAGAACACGATATTATGTGATTTTTGTGAATACTTTTATAGAATACAACTACAAGTAATAATCTTTTGTCTTTAGAATTTAATAAATTGATGAAGGTAAGAACACCATATTAAAAGAATAATTGTATTAACTCTCATGATTATAATAATACAATATGTGTTCTTTCTTATATATATAGAGATATAGTTTAGAATTTTCTAATCTAATATATATATATATATATAAATAATACATTAGAGATAAATGTAAATCTTCCTAATCATGATCTTCTAAGTATTCATGATTTTTATAATTTCAACTGTACGATCTGGTGTACTATTTTTCTCCATCTCTCCGATAGTTTCGTTAAAATACTTTCTGTTAAAATACGATCTGATGCCTCTTTAAGCTTAGGCACGATACTAAATCATTTATCTGTGTTGCTTAGGACTATTTTTAGGTTCTCGAATTTAGATGATAACATGAAATTGGCGTAAAACGAGTATTGAACCAAAGTCCATATATGCCCATATCTCAAGCGTCACGTTGTAGAAACAAAACTCCAGTCTCGACAACATATGTAAACTACCCATAGACTGAAAATAAGCTACGTTGACCAAATTAAAAATGCATTATTCAACCATACTATACTATACTATACTATACTATAGTAAAAGAGAAGTACAACTTTCGCACAAAAATACCCGTGAGGCCAACAAAGGAACCATCTGTGAAAATGACAGATTTGACTTTAGTGTTCCTCCAATCGGATTATATTTCTAACCATACCCGAAATTCGAAAATCGGATCTACTTGATTTCATTTGGGCTTCGAATATGGGCCACCAACAACATATACCAAAGGTTTTTTCCCCGCTACAATAATGAGGATTCACCAAAGACATTACCAAAAGCATATACCAAAGGTTTTTTTCCATAAATGTCGGAGGAGAAATCTCATGAATATACTAACAAGATTTTAACTGAACAATTTACCTGTCTATGACAAATTCTAATCCTGAAATCTCGCTATACAACCGCATCAATATATTAAAGAGATAACAAATTTGGATACCTATCTAAAGAGATACCTATCAATATAGTAAAGAGATACCTATCTCGGTTTCAAATTTGGAAAACACAATATCACTCAATAATCACAGCTATAACAATATCAATCTCATCAATATACTAAAATATTTCACAAACAATCAGCCAATCATTACCCTGTACAATCTCTACAATCTAACAAAAAAAGATAGAAATCATGAACAATATCACTACGTCTATGTTTATGGTAAATATATATTTGGAGATTATTCCGAGAATATACCCTAAAATGTTCATTAGTTCATTCTTCCTATAAATATAACTATATTATTCAAAGGTCGATTCACCATAGCTTCATTCCTCTCTCTTCTACCAAAGCTTCTCCAGTGGCTGCAGAAGATGTTTGTCCTATCACAGATTTACGAACAATCAAATCATTCAAAACAGGCTAGAGAATTCAAGTTAAAATTGTTCATTCTTGGAAGCAATACACCGCCTTTACCGGAGAGACTATAGAAATGGTCTTAGCTGATATTTCCATAACATTTCTGAACTTCCCTGCATTTCATTTCATTGAAAAATATTTTGATGTTAGTAAGTTTTCTACTGTTTACTCTTTTTTATAAACAAGGGTACCCTCATTCATGCAACGCTCAAGAAACCACAATGGGGAAAATTCCAGAAAATGATTAACAGTGGAAACTGGGTAATCATTGATACTTTCTCATTGACTAAATCAGTGTGAAAATTCAGAGTTACAGACCATGTTTATCGTATGACTCTGATCAACACGACCTCCATCGTTCCATGTCCGTCGTTGACTAATGACATATTCCTGAAACTGGTCAATTTTAGAGACGTTAGTGGCGAAAATGGTTTGAATGAGAACATTTTAGTTGGTAAGTCTGTTTCTTATTTAAATATTAATTTATGGATTGAGTATCATACACTATTTTTATGAACATTGCAATTCTACATATATAATTGGTCAAGTTGTCAATGTCAGCGAACTGAAGATCTACCAACTCGACAACAAGGACAAACAAAAAGTTGGCCTTGAACTCAGGGACACACGGTAATTTTAATTGCTACTAATCTATAACGTGTAATACTATTAGTTGTTCCTCATTTAAAACTTTACTCTACTATATGTAGCGATGAGCGTCTGTCATGTACACTTTGGGGTGTTCTTGCTGACAGAATCTTAGCAGCTTGCGCAAATAATATACAGAATATGGTGATTTGTCTTCTGCGCTTTGCTAAGATCAATTCTTTCAAAGGTAAATAGTTTTCACATGTTTTCCATTCATTTAATATAATATTTTATTCACTACCTTACATAATTTCAAACTTAGGGCAAAGATCATGTCCAACGCTTATGATATGTCATTACTGGCAATTAATCCGGACTTGCCTGAAATTGTTCAGTTTCGTGAAAAATAAGTAATCAACATCTTCCAATTGAAACCACATAAACTACTATTAGTATATCAGTTATTTCATGCTTTTAATCAGTTTATTTTGATTATCAGCCTTCCGGAAGATGGTCTTGCCTTGACAATCAAACAAGCTGTTCCTATGGAGGTGCAAGCAGTTCAGCGGAAGGCTGAGATCTCTAGACACTTCGAGAAAAAGACAATCGCCGAAATCAATGACTACAATGAGGTCCATAGTTAATTCAAAATTATATTATTTAATTATAATTAACCACTACATTCCTTAAGTTTCTAAATGCATATGCATTTTGTAGGAAGGAAAATTTAGAATTTTCTGCTCAATCTATGCAATCGACACCGAGTTTGCGTGGTATTATTTTGTCTGTCTTAAGTGTAATGCGACAGTGTACAAGGTCCCAAAAGTTGAGAATGAGGTTGTTAGAAAAGACAAAAAGCATTGTTTTGGTGCGCTGGTTGCACTGAAAATATTACTAAAGTTGAACCAAGGTAAACACATTGCAATTTATTTACATCTTTTACAATTTTCGTGAAACTAATCCATCTTGGGACAAATTCTGTCTTATAGGTTTAGGTTGATTGTGTGTGTAATGGATTCAACTGCTCAGATCAAGTGTGTGCTGTTTGAGAAAGAAGCTAAAATGCTAATCCACCAATCTTCTCTTCAGTTACTAGAAGGACATTTAGATGAGGTAAATTATATCAATCTTTGTACTTAGCTATACAGAACCAAATTATACAATCTAATTCTTTTCTTTCATATGAAGATCCAAGACCCAACAAAAATTCCTCAAGGATTGAAGGATTTGGTTGGCAAGACTTTCCAATTTGTAGTGAATATTGCGAAAGCTAACATCAAAGACGGAAGTGATGTTTACAAGGTTGCTCATGCATATGTTGGTCTTGATTCGGAGAAAGATGACTCCATCGAGCCCTCAAGGTGCTGATGATTTATCAACTATTGTGAGTTTGGATCAGGTATCATAAATTATACAGTGCTTTTAATTTCTACTGGATATTAGTTTCGAAGTGTATTTACATTTAAGTTAACATATTATGTTAGGAAACGATATTGCTAACCAACAGTGATGAACAAATTGATTCATTATCTACACCTACCACTACTCCATCTTCCAAAAGGAAAGATAATGTTTCTGGTGATAGTTCTGATCATTCCTCCTCTACGAAGAAGAGGTGTATTGGGTCTATCAAAGGTGCTCTTGAAAATGCAGATGTAGGCAGTGGCTAGAAGAAACTTTTATTGTTGTGTTCACGAAAGCTTTATAGGACTATTTCTTGGTTTTTACCTATTATTTCTTTTGAACTTCAGTATTTGTTATTTTGGATTTTGGATTTGCTTTGTTCTCGGATTGTTTCTTAAATTCTTATGCTATATGAAATAAAGAAAGCTTCTTGATTTGATACATCTATACTAATGGTATATACGGACTAACAAATTTTAATTATTTATTATTTAATTTATTATTGTAAATTGCAATCTTAAAACGTATATACATAGTATATAAAATTTATCAACGAAAAATTTGAAGTATAGAGATTAGTGAGTTACCTTGTTGACGAGATAAAGCACAGAGAACCTTCACACACTAATACCTTCAAAAAATTACAAACCAGATTAAAAAAATATTAGCTATAATTTTAAACCATACTATTCTATAAAGGATTATAAAGCATATATTGACATTTAATTTAAGTTAAAAAAACGATTGACCTTGCGAAAGAGATATCACAACCTATTTAAACCCTTCTATATATGACCAATAAAATATCCGAACTCCTAGATTTATGCTAACCATTATGAGAAGATCATAACTTGATTAAAAATTATTCTTACTGAATGATAAAGGTGGAGTATTCTTTGTATATGGTTTTGGTGGTACAGGCAAAACATTCATATGGAAAACTTTGTCCGCGGCAGTTAGATATCGTGGGATGATAGTTCTTAATACGGCTTCTAGCGGGATTGCTTCTCTTTTGCTTCCTGGTGGTAGGACTGCTCACTCAAGGTTTGGCATTCCTATAACTCCTGATGATAATACATCATGTACTATGAAACCTAATTCTGATATAGCTAAACTAATGATTGAGGCTTCTCTAATCATATGGGACGAAGCTCCAATGATGAGTAAGTATTGTTTCAAAAATTTGGACCGCAGCTTAAATGACTGTGCTGGGAAGTTTCAAAATAAGCCTTTTGGTGGTAAAGTTGTTGTTTTCGGAGGGGATTTTAGGCAGGTATTACCAGTAATTAATGGAGCAGGGAGAGCTGAAATAGTTTTGTCCGCACTAAATGCATCTTACCTATGGGAACATTGCAAATTGCTCAAGCTGATAAAGAATATGCGTCTACTTAGCAACAATATAACTACTGATGAAGCTAAAGAGATTGCAGAGTTTTCTAAATGGATCCTAGACGTGGGTGATGGTAAAATCTCAGAGCCTAATGATGGAGAGGCTCTGATAGACATTCCTCCAAAATTTTTAATTACAAATGTTGATGATCCAATCGAAGCTATTAGTAGGGAAATTTATGGCGAAGTGGAATTGTTGCAAGAGAAGAAAGATCCGGAGTTTTTCCAAGAGAGAGCAATCTTAGTCCCCACGAATGAGGATGTTAACATAATAAATCAAAGCATGCTTGATAAGTTATCAGGTACGTTATTCTCTGAAGTTTATATCACTCCATATTTTCAGAAAGATTAAATTTCCTGTTTTTTTAAGTTAAATACGTAGATGAGATCAAATTAATAATCAAAGTAGAATAACATTTGCAGGTGAAGAAAAAAATTATCTAAGTAGTAACAGTATTGATCCTACGGATTTAGAGTCAGCAGACAACTCCATTTTCACACCGGATTTCTTAAACTCTATTAAAATCTCTGGATTACCGGTGCACATTTTAAGACTAAAGATTGGTGCTCCAGTGATGTTGTTGAAGAATTTAGACCCTAAAGGTGGTTTATGTAATGGAACACGGCTTCAGATAACTCAAATGGCCGACAACGTGTTAGAAGGTACGGTTATTACAGGGGACAGAGCTGGGGACTTGGTTTTGATTCCTCAAATTTTCATTAAACCATCAGATACAAAGCTACCATTCAATATCCGTCGGAGGCAGTTTCCTATTGCCCTTTCTTTTGCGATGACAATTAATAAGAGTCAGGGTCAATCACTGAAATAAGTTGGTCTTTTTCTCCCACGACCGGTCTTCTCACATGGGCAGCTGTATGTAGCTTTGTCTAGAGTCACGTCTAAGAAAGGGTTGAAAGTTTTGATAGTTGATAAGGAAGGTTTGATTCAAAGTCAAACAATGAATGTCGTGTTCAAAGAAGTTTTCCAGAATTTAGAAAGCTAAAGGTAGTTTACATTGCAATTAGATTGTTATTATTTATTTTGGTTAGCCCATTTTCGTGTGTATTGACCATTGTATTGCTTTTTACTTGCAGTTCACAGCTATTGAGGAGACGATCTACAACCAGTACTCTATTAACTAAGGAGATTAAATTATTATTTTAGTTTTGTTTCTTAAATTTGTAGTATATAACAACTACTTTGCATATTTGGATGTTAAGAATCTCTAAAACTTCGAGATTTGGTATAATAATATTTAGTAGAATATTCTTCGTATCAATTATTAACTGTGTTTTATTAGTTTTAATCATCAAAAATATATAATAACAAAAACCCTACGTGCCAAGCTTATATAAACCCAAACAAATGAAAGGAACAAAAGGCATCACTAACATATAGCCTTTCTTCTTCTACCATATTTTACAATATCCCTTCTCCCTTATGGCGACTAGCCAAAAATTGAAAGACTTCCAAGATCCACAACTTTTAGCTTGGTTTAATCTTAACCAATATTCAGCTGAAGCAAGAGAACTTACTTTATAGGATATACCTCAGTTCTTTACTTTGAATCAAGACGAAAAATGTTGGATAAGAAGATGGAGGAGAATATCTAATCGTAGGACATCTTATATTCTAAGTAAGTTTGATGATCATGTTCCTTTGCAACTTCTTTTCCGTTTTCTTAAAGGTTCAAGATGTGATGAAGATTTGAGGATGTTTGACGGTGTTGTCTATGACTCTTACAAGGATGCGTGTTTGGCTAGAGGGTTAATAGAAGAATGAATTCTTCATATGTTTGAAGATTTTTTAAAAATCTTTTATAGCTTTGTTGCTTATTCATGTTTTCAATTTCAAGTTTTTTTATCTACCAACTACCATGAATTATATATTAATAACATTTGAATGATTTTTCAATAAATTTGTTTTTAAAATAAATAAGCTAATCAAAAATTTCAAGTACATAATATGAATCGTAAATAGGTGAAGAAAACACTAACCAACTTTAGAAGGATTCAAGTACTTTAGCTCATTGTCAGTTTGGTAAATGGCTCATTCGGGATACCTGAGAAGTGCTCTCATATATACAACACACAACAACATAAAAAGTTAAAAACTTTAGCGGAGTTGAGACAAAAAAATTGACGAAGAAGAATTCAAAGCTTACATATATAATCAAGTCTTCTTTGTAGTTCCTTCTTTTCCAGAAGAATCATCCTCTTCTAACAGCTTATAATCGTTTAATGATCCCTGCAATATCATAAATAAAAATACAGATCAAAATTCAGAAAACGTCAATATAGAGGAACAATTACTAAATTCAAACACAGAAAAATTATTTCAATCTCGATACTGTTTAATTCGATATGGGGAGCAATTGAATTAACTGTCTTATCAAAGGATGATTCACGTAATCATAACAGCTTACCCTATTAATCGAATTGGCGCGGAGGTCGTAGGGAAGAATACATCGAAAGCTCAATTTGCAATTTATTGATCAGTGAATCTATTTGATGTAGACCTTTCTTCCTTCAATCATCGAACAAGATTTGGGGGTTTAGGGAGATTTGATCATTGTATGACGTTTCGGATTTTTTTTTCAAAATACCTCTTTCGAGATCGAAGAAAAGAGTGAATGGTTTCGATTTCTTTGAGAAAAAAAATAATAAACACATAATCTATTCATCTTCCATTTACAATTTCCGAAATTGAATTATTTTATGACCCGGCCCATTTAAGCCCAGTAAGATACACATTTCTTTTTTTTGGGTTTTTGAATATAATCAAAATTATATAACTCATTTGGTTAATGATATAAATTTGTAAATCAATTATTTAAATAAAAATACAATTAATTTAACTCACAAAATCAGTACCTCCAAATTTATACTTTTTATCTATATGTTACACAGCCAGTAATATTTATAATTGTTATTATTTATATGTATATTTATATATGTATATTTATATTTCTACTACTAAATATGTCAAAATGATTTTTTTATTCTTTACCCAAATTTATCTCACACATTATGATTCCCTATTATGATCTTATAAATTTTAAATCAAATTATATTATACGATAATTCAATCTATAATAACCGATTATATAACGACGAATATTCTCCCGTGCTGTAGCACAGATCCGATCCTAGTATTTCATAATGAAGGTGTGGAGAAACCCTTCTAGATACACCAAAATATGATGATTTAATGAAAACTAGGTTCGGACACGCACGTACATGCAGAGTTATTTTTACATAATTTAAAAAAAAATATAATTGTCAAGTGATCAAACTCGTCTAATATGTCTAATTGCGACGTTTATTTTTTTTTTACCCGAAAAACTCCATTCCTCGTAATTCACATGAGTAAATAGTATGTCCGCATATGTTCTTCTTGAATTCTTGTTCTCCAAAATTCTCGTCTCGTATTTTGTCATACATGAATATACCCACACAAAATTCTCATAACCTAATTATTATGTAACTAATTTGAACGATTTCCTAAAATATAATAAATTTGTTGTTTAATTTTTTTTTTTATTTCTTAATATGTAAATTGAGTCATTTTGGCAACATGGATATTTGATATGATTTTTTAAAAAATCCTTAAGTGTATTGCCCAATTAATAGTATAGATTTCCTTCAATTATTGAATGAAATATTCCTTAGTTATACTAATAACAATTTAATTTAAATAATATAGTAAGAGAAGGGTAAATAATAAAATGGGATATAAAGTATTTTATATAGGGGATACCATAAGGTACTTTATTAAGGAGAATTCTATTAATTTGGATATTATTAATTTTTTAAAGTAATATATGTGCATGTAATTGATGGAGAAATAAAATTACAAAATTTTTCATGAGGGGGAAGACTATAATTGGTCATTAGATCCCTTATATAATTGGTCATTAGATCCCTATATATCTCAGCTATTGGTATAATATTATTACTTGTTTTCATTTTTATTGGACTGAATTTTCTAAATTTTAAAATTTCTGTAAAAACAATATAACTACATATTTATAGATAATGTTTAACTACATAGTTATCCAATCATTTCAATTGGTGATCATATGTTCTTTTGGGCAAATATAGTTTTAGTTTTTAGCAAAAGAATAAACATTTAGCCAGTTTCAAATGATCTTCGATTGTTTCACCATTAGTGTTTTATAAAATTATTAGAAAGATAAGATTGTTTATATTTCTGCAAATATGATTTTAAATATATACATATTTTTTACATCTCATAATATAATTACAATACATAATGAAATTAATTTAACTTTGATAATATGTAGGGGGTAATATTTATTAATTTTTGAATAATATTTACCAATTTTAAAATTTATAGGAGCAAAATATTGTGTATATAGATAAATTGAATAACAGTGACAGTTGACAAAAGATATATATATATATATATATATATAGCAATTGCAGTTTTATGTAATTTTATGGAATAATAAATTGGATACGGAGGTCTCTGACAACGACATGTCAGCTTTTTCTCGAGAATGCTTCTCTTTTAACATATAGAAGATTATTTACTAAATTCAGACCAGTAGAAGATGCTTTGCTGTGTCATAACTTAAAATTCCTCGTGTGTCGAGTTCCTACAAGGCTACAATAATGATAAAGAAAGTAAGAAATGGTTGCATCCAGTGCCGGCTCAAGGTTTTTAGGGTTCCTAGTCAAATTTTTTTTTAATAGAAGGCCAATTTTTTTTTAAACCTCTGTTATATATTAAAAAATATGGATTTCATTTTGATAATATATAAACACTTAACAAGATTACAAAAATTTATTTTCGTTCTGTTGTTGGAGTCGGTTGAAATAATTGTGGAAGATAAAATATCTTTTTAGTTATTGACTCATCAAAATAAATCCTTAAAATATACTTTAATATATTATTTTGTTTTATAAATTTTGTTTTTGTCTCTTTTATCTTACATATTGTTTTATACCCCTTTATCTCGCATTATTATTTTTGTGCCGTTGCATTATTATTATTTTTGTGTTCCTTTTATCTTATAAATTTTTTTAAATAGAAAAAAAAAAGTTATTTGCCTCTTCTATCTTTGAACCGGGACGGTCGCACTGTTTGTCCCCACTCAAGCCAGCACTGGTTGCGTCATGTTGCTGAATAATGTTACACCACCGCCACTAACTACCACAGCGTGGCGCAATCCGTATGGACCATCACGGTGGTCAAAAAGGTCTCAGGTCGTAATCTAGCCGCCCATGATATATTATTGCTTGGCGTACGGACTTTATATGTGAATTCGACAAGCGTTGAAAAATGTTGCTTTCGTTCATATACATCATTGCTACTACATGTGACAAAATATTGCTTTCCATTCTATTCTGCTGAACAAAATATTTCAGTTTGTAAGCTATTTTTTACGAAACTAACAAAATATGTTACAATTTAACAAAAGAAAAATGAACTCATATGTTACTTTAGTACTACCTCTACTATTTAGTATTTATTTATCTCTTTTAGCATATTATTATTAGTTTTTTTTCTTAACGTTGTAGTTTTATTACTAACTTATTAAGATTATCATCATTATTTAGTTTTTGGGTGGCACGTGCGTGAAATCCTTTTACTAGCGGTGGGAGACACCGTACTTTGCTATTGTTAACACTGTCTATCTCTCTCCATCTCAAAATGTCGACGATAATAATTTTTCTTTGTTTTGTTTTGTCCACATGTCACCAAAATATATTAAAATCAATCCACGTTCAGGGTAAAAGAAAAGGACACAATGTTTTAAAAATATTCATTTTTTTTATTTTGAGGAATCACAAAAACTGCACCTGATACTACAGGTTGGGCCTCTCCATGATGGGACCATCACACTCTCTTAGGGATCATCACTGGATGCTTGGGATTAACATTCTGAGCTGCAGGTTGGAGACTAACAACATTCTGAGGACCTCCATGGTAAATAGGATCAGGCGCCAGCTGACGTTTTGATGGATCATATACCAAATGACTAATAACAACCTCTTCAAAAGTGGCATTGGAGTAACGTCTATATTCATGCTGATACCAACCAGTTCTGAGTCCGTCTTTAACCAAATCAAATTTCTGCACATAGCCTATGATGAATTGACCATTTTGACTGTGAATACCTGTAGCCTTTCCTGCAACTTTCCACTTCCCAAATGAACCAACATCCCTGCTAGACTCGTACGACCATCTTCGAACAAACAACCAAAAGTGGTTCACATGAAAATATGGATAGGCAGTTGGCTCCCATGGACGCTGACCCGAAATGAACTGCCCTAACTCACCAAACTCTATCAAACCCGTACCACGTAATGGTGGTGTTGCGAGAGTGTTGGCAGCAAAAACTCCTCAATTACCTCTCTGGCAATAGGAGCGAATCGGGTACATAGAGGGACAGAGATATTACCTAAATGAATGAAACCTATGCTGCACTGAGACGAGTACTGATACGGGAGACGGGTACGGATACGGGGACGGGAACGGAAAACGGAAAAAATAAAATTTTAGGGGTACGGGTACGGTAAGGGTATATCAGTTTTATAATATATAAAATATAAAAATAAAATAAATAAAGTCACTGATAAAGAATTTTCATGAAACAAAACATGACTATAATATATTAAATAATAATTAAACATGACTATAATATATCGACACTGTTTTCTTGAGTAGCCATATCATAATCAACCTACATATAAATATTATGAAAAACAAGTTACGTAACGTATAAACGAGTTGATAAAAAAGTTACGTAGACGAGTATAAAAAATACGTAAACAAAGGTTTGAATTATATTAAATTATTAAGAAGCTTGAGAGTTGAGACATACTTTTGCAGAGCTAAACAGAGAAGTTTGTCTTCACCAAAAATAAAAAAACAGAGACTTTTGGGTTTGCGATGAACGACATCAACATGAAGTAAGAATGCAAAAAGGTGAGATATATAGAACATTGATATTTGTAAACCCTAATTAGATAAAGGTTAATTTTCCTTTTCTTTTTTGGATAATGGAAGAAAAAAAGTTAAATTTCCTATTTTACAATAGAAACGTTTCAGAAACGTTTTTGACTAGAATCGTTATCGTCCCCATAAACTGTTGTCGTCCCCACCGTGTGTGAAACGTCCCAGAGACGTTTCCATGCCGTTTCTTCGCCGTCCCCGTGCTTCGTAGTCTAAACATTACACACTAAAATATCTATAAATTAATAAACATAAATATCTGTATAATTTATAAATATTCATTTGAAACATGTGGAAGGAAACAAAATAAACAAAAACACCCTAATAAAATTTATATCTCTATCATCAGGAGTGAATCGAGTACATAGAGGAACAAAGTAATCACCTAACTAATGAAATTTACGTACCTAACAAATGAATTATATATACAAAACCCACTAACTGGGCCGAGTCATTTATACCATAGTAACAAATGAAATATTCTAAATATGTTACCTCCTTGCGGTAACGGATTCTGCTGTGCAGCCATTGTCGTCTCTGAGCAACAGATCAAAGAAGAAGAGAGCAAACGGAGAAGACGGTAACAAAAACCCTAAAAATTTATCAAGAAAACTCACAAGGGGGGGGAGGGGGTCTATATATAAGGGTTTAATTATGTGAAATTTACAGAAATAGGCAATTTTCTTTTACAATTTTACAGAAACAAGAAATTTTATTTTTACAAGTTTACGAAGAAAACTCTAAACTTTTCGATTTGATATTCATAAAATTATTTTCCCTAGAAAATAAATCACTAGTCTAAACATTATACAGTAAAATATCTATAAATTAATAAACATAAATTAATAAATTTTGTTAGTCCCAAGTCGAGACAGTGTAAAAAATAAAAAAAAATTGATAAGATAATATGATAATATTTTTTTTGAAATCCCCATGTAAAATATGGTCCTAATAATATCATAAATTAATAATCATGTAAATTTACATATATATATTTTTATATATATATATATATGTATGCTGATATAGTAAATTATGTTTCTGTTAAACATCATATCTATAAAACAACTGTTTAATGATATAAAATATTCTATAACATTTCATAAAACAAAAAAAACTTTTTAAAGTTTTCAATTTCTAAATATGCATCATTTACATTTTGATATTTTGATAGACTATTAAAATACGATAATTGATATTCTTATTCATAAATTTGAATATTTATATCATGTGTATAAGTGAATTTGTCTATAATATTTGTAATTCATTCTCAATAATATTTTTTAATTATTTCAAATTCAATTCCAATACCATAAAATTTACAACATCCAAAATTCTAATCTTATTTGCAAAAATTGTCTCAATTCACAAATTTTTAAAAATTAAACAATTAAAAATATACCTATAAATTAATAATTATTAATTTGCAATATAATATAATAATTATTAATTTATAGATAA
This sequence comes from Camelina sativa, assembly GCF_000633955.1. NCBI lineage: Eukaryota > Viridiplantae > Streptophyta > Magnoliopsida > Brassicales > Brassicaceae > Camelina > Camelina sativa. The sequence goes on along the minus strand of NC_025687.1, from coordinate 17,038,674 downwards.
ATTAATATCAATATAGATTAATAAAATGTCTTGGTCCCAACATTATTAATTTATAGAGGTTTTACTGTATAAATTTTTGGTTTTTATTCAGCTTACCGAATAATTTTGTGGTTTGAAAACCAATTAACCGATTAAGAGATTGGATAAGGGCATCTCCAATCCCACTCTATTTTAGAGTCAAAACTCTATTATAGAGAAACATTTGCTCTCCTACTCTATAATTTACTCTTAAATAGAGAAAATGATGAGATTGCTCGATATTTAGAGTAACTCTATTCTCAACTCTATTTTTTTACACTATCTCTATTTTAGAGTCAAGTATAGAGTAACACATTAGAGAAAAACCATGCTCTATTTTAGAGTTACTGTATAATAGAGTAAAAAATAAAGATATACACTGGAGATGGTCTAACTAAACCGTCCGTAGAATTACTAAACCATCTTTTTTTTTCCTTCATTTCCCCGGTTCTCGTCGGAATTATACAGTTTCACATTTTACGTATCCTAAAATCCCTAATTCACCGTTTATATATATATATACTATGTGATACCTCGTGCTATAGCACGAAATTATATATTTTGTTAATTACTTTTTTGTAATTTGTATTTTTGTAATGTAATTTTTTATTTTGACTTATTTTTTTTTATATAGTGTTTATTTTTTTTATTTGGGGTTATACAGTAAATTGGAAATTCCAATAGAGTAAGTAGTTTGTAAAATGTAGCTTTTCACGGAAACAGACATATCGCAATATTGGATAGTAGTTTTGTAAGAGAATAGATACTGCGCAATATCAGATAGTAGTTTTGTAAGATGATAGACCGTAATATCAGATAGTAGTTTTGTAAGAGGATGAGTTTTTCTTTATTTTTGTTTTTCGTTGAAAGAGGAGAAGTTACTTGTTTTAAGTGTGAGATATTTCAATGGTTAGGAAACCATTGTATTTATAGTGAGATTAAATATATTTAGGTTATCATTTAGAAGTTAATATTTGATATATCAAATCTCAGCAAAATTGAAAAAAACTAATTTAATTTATAGGTTGATAAAAATACATGTTTTAACGGGTTTAACTCAAACTTTTTTTATATTTTAAATTTTTTAAGAGTGAAAATATTAATATACTTAGATATTTTATAGACTTAAATATATTATAATATTTTAAACTTTCGACGGAGTTCAAATATTTATAATAATTTAAACATTTTATAAAAATTTAAATATTTATAATCTCTTAAACTTTTTTAAAAAACGTAAATATATTATAGTATGTTTACTTTTTCAAAGTTTAAATATGCTCAAATATAGAACCAAATTAAACTGTTAAATTTGGATACCTGATAAATCAAGGTTCGTGCTCATTTGTACTCAAAACATATTAGTCATATATTTATAGTGATTATGAACCATATTCCAAAATATTTAGTCGATGTGGGATATACAATACACATTTTCTGTAAATTAGTTTACAACTTTACATATATATAATTTCATGCGGTTTTTATTTTTTCTATATATACTAATCATAATTAATTACTATAATTTCGTTAAGGAAATATTAAAAAATCTAAACTAAATGATGATTTGTTTTTATTTAATTGTATTAAGTTGATTTGTTGTTTCCGTAAATATCTCACAGTATAAAAGTAAATCAAATAAGGTTACATATATATACAATTTCATATTTAATCTATTGATTATTTTGGAAGAAACAAAATCACAATTGATAAGTATTAATGATTTCTCATTATTATTATTATTCATAATAATTATAGGGATTAAGTATGGTAGTAGTTAATATTTGATATTATTGAAGCCATTAAATACTCTAATACTAGTTTCCTTATTTATGAGGATTATACATCTGTTTGGTTGTGTGTTTAACTATTCTTTAATCAAATAATATATAGGATCCAAAAATTATTAATCTGGAGAACAAACAGATCCGCCAATTTTTTTCTTCTATTTTCGGGTCAGAGAGGATCCGCGTTGCGACCTAGTTAGTTTTAAGTAATCGACCCAAGAGTATAATGGTCATTGAGATAAATTGAAACTATATATTAATTTAATTAAATTAAGTGATTCTCTAATCATTTTTAATGAAAAATGTGGCAAAACAAAGTCATGGTCCAATCTAAGTGTAGTGATTACTTCACTTTTAATAGAATAGATATACAGCTTCAGTGATTAACAACACTTCATCTCCTCCGGGCCTCTCTCCGTCATAGGTGAGTTGATTGTGAAATGTATATATAATTTTTTTTTTATTCCAGTCACTGATTTGCTTTGTATTCATCATTCGTCTGTGAATTTTTCAAAATCTGTTGTGTGTGTGAGAAATTTCATCAGTATCACTTTATTCAATTCTTCGACTGATTGTATGTTTCAACCTTTTGTATAATCTAATTGATCCATTTTCTTCCCTGAAAATATACAGATTTGCTTATATGGATTCGTCTTCGACATCGGATTTTTCACTGGGAACGTCGTCGTTGAAGCGGAACTCTGGTGATGTCGGATGGGAATACGGAACTTTGTATGACCCGAAGAATCAAGATAGAGTGAAGTGCAAACTGTGTGGGAAAGGAATGGGAGGAGGAGTGTATAGGATTAAGGAGCATATCGCTCACCGTAAAGGGACTGTATCCTCGTGTCCACGGTCTACGAAAGAAGACCAATCTAAATGTATGAAAGCGATCTTGGAAGCGAAGAAGAAGAAGAGGAGAATGAATAGAGAACCGGATTTGTTCAGTTTTGCGGTTGATATTAATAATGTGAAGGATGAATTGGATGAGAATCCTGATATAGTTCAAGGTCCGATGGATAAGTTCGTTACTCCGGACGATTCTTTAGGTGGTGAGACAGGACAAGAAAAAAGTAATGATTTGGTTGTGCATCAATATTGTGCTAGATGGATATATCAGTCTTGTATTGCTTTTAATGTTGTTGAGAGCGATTCGTTTAGGTTGTTTTGTGAAGCTTTAGGAAGGTTTGGACCTGGTTGGGTTCCACCAAGCCAGTGTGAACTTAGGGATACATTGTTAAAGGAGGAAGAAGAAGTTATTAGTGAGAAACTTAAGAGGTTAGAGGTAGGATGGGAATATAATGGTTGTTCTGTACTGATAGATGCATGGATTAGTGACACAAAGAAGAACGTTGTGAATTTTTGTGTTAATTCAAGAGGAGGGAGTAGTTTTGTTTCTTCAAAAGAGGTCTCGAAGGAATCTCAGACTGGTGCGTTTATCTTTGAGTATGTTGATAAATGCATAGAAGAGTTTGGTGGTGAGAAAGTTGTTCAGGTGATAACTGACTGAGCGGAGAACAACTTAGTAGCTGCAAGGATGTTGAAAGAGAAGAGACCAGGTGTGTTTTGGTCTGCATGCGCTGCTGATACTGTTAAATTGATGCTTGAAGACATTGTTAAGTTGCCAAAGGTTTCAAAGTACATTGATAAAGCTAAGGCTGTGACCACGTTCATTTATTGTCATGGGAAAATTTTAGGTATAATGAGATCTCGTATAAAGGAAAAGGATATTGTAAGGCGTGGAGTCACAAAATTTGCTACAACCTTCTTGACTTTGCAAAGCTTGTTGGAGAATAAAGAACAGGTTAAATTTATGTTTGTTAGTGATGAATGGGACAGATGCAAGGAATCCAAACATGTAAAGGGTAGAAGTTCTTACTACACTTGTTTAAGCCCTGCGTTTTGGAATGGGGTCGAACGAGTTGTTAAGGTTTTGGAGCCTTTGGTTAAAGTTCTTAGGATGGTCGATGGAGAGAAAAAACCTTCAATGGGGTTTGTTTATTGAGAGTTGGTAGAAGCCAAAAGATCTATCAAAGCATCTACTAATAATGTGGAAAAGTATTACCAACCTATCATTGAGATCATTGATGAGAAAATCAAAGGTAGGTTGGATACTCCATTACATTTGACTGCCTACTTGTTGAACCCGTTTTACTTCTATAACGAACCAACCGTTCAGCTGGATGCGACACTCATGACTGGCTTTCTCAAATGTGTTGGGACTTTTACCATGGTGAGTTCGAGAAACAAGGTAACGCTGTCAATGAGTTTAAAAAATATGAGGATAAACTTGGATTTTTTGGAAAGCCTCTTGCTATAAGAGGATGTGAACATAACACAGATAAGTTTGAACCAGGTTTTTCTCTCGCCTTTTTGCTTTACCTTCGATGACTTCAAGTTTTGTGAAACTATCTCTTATGTTGCAATTGGATTATTTTAGGGAATTGGTGGTCAACATACGGAACAGGTGTGCCTAATTTGTTTAAACTAGCAATGAAGATTCTCTCTTTGACTTCTAGTTCATCAGGTTGTCAACAAAACTGGAGTACTTTCGAAGAGGTTTGTGTTTCTTTTTTCTTATTTTTTTGGCATTAACTCTGATTTTGTGTTTCTTAATATTTGGTCATTGTTAACTCTTAAATTTATGTTGTAGATTCAATGTTTCCTCTTACTATGTGTCTTGAAATGTGGTGACAGTGCTGGCCCGACATTCACGAGTACCCTACGCAAAAATTTCAAAACGTGCCTTTTTTTTTTTGCTAGTGTTTTAAAATTTTAGGTTTTCTATAGAAGACCACAATTTTAAAGATTTATATATTCAACAAAAACAAAAGGTCTTTTACATATAAGTAAAAAAGCTTTTACACATATTCTACCCACAAAAAATGTCTTTTACATATATATTGTTTAAAAGATTTCTATGTAAAAAGGCCTTTAAAATTAAAGGCCCGAATCATTGGTTTCAATGGCTTCCCTTGTGGACCGGGTCTGTGTGGTGATGTGATTGAAAAATAAAAAAGTAACTGGTCCAGTTGAGTTTCGTCCATGAGATCATAGTGAGTCCAAACGGTCCGACTTGTTATCCATCCACTGCCGGAAGCAGGAAATATTCGCTGCTCTGTGAAACCAGCCTCACGCAATGCCCTCCGCTCTAAGAATCACGTGACCCGAGCCTCCGCTCAAACCACATAACTCAGCTCCTGGCTTGGATCGGGCAAGTCAGTGAAAACCCAGTCAGAACTCGACCACTTGTACCGAACCAACATCCCAATTACTCATTTGCTCTCACTTGAGTCACAAGCTCACGCTACTAAGCTCAGCAATCATATACTTCTCTCCCTCCGCATATAAATGCCTCTTTGTGCTTCACGTTATCCGATATGGGACTTTTAAAGATTTTTTTTTTTATTTTTTTTTTGTAATTGTGTCAGTTTACTTATTAATTACTTAAACCAAAGGTATTTTATATACACAAGACATAGGAAAAAGAATGAGAATGTTATTTTTGCCAATGATAAAAATAAGCATAATATTTATTTATCACTCCTCTGTTACTAAATATTATATCGAATATTTTGTTTTCAGTCAATCTCGGTAGCTACGCTTCGAAAGATCCCAGTGCGTTTCAGGAGATGGTGACTGGTTACCAGGTTTCCCTCGGGAACCCAGACCTTGCTAACTTCTTCCCATTTATGAGGTTTCTTGACTTGCAAGGCAATAGTAAGAAGATGAAGGGGTGCTCAGAGAGCTTGTTTCAGGTATTTAGAGGGTTTTATGATGCTCGGATTATCGAAAACTCATCGCGTACAGATGAGAGAAATGTTTCGAGCAGAGACTTCTTGGATGCGCTTATCAATCTCCAACAAGGAGTTGAACCTGAAATCAACATTGACGAGATCGAACATCTACTTCTCGTAAGTCTTAGCTTATTACCATAACATGATCTGTATATATATATATATATGCTCACTGATAAATATGACATCTCTTTGTATGTGTTGATCAGGATCTGTTTGTAGCGTGCATGGATACAAACTCTAGTACCGTGGAATGGGCAATTGCAGAGTTACTTCGAACCCCGAAAACGATGACAAAAGTTCAAGACGAGATCAATCATGTGATAGGGCAAAACGGCGACTTCCAAGAGTCTGATATTTCAAAACTGTCGTATTTACAAGCGGTCATTAAAGAAACATTCCGATTACACCCGACTGCTCCATTTCTCCTCCCAAGAAAAGCCGAAACCGACGTAGAGATTCTTGGATTCCATGTGCTTAAAGATTCTCAGGTTCTTGTGAACGTCTGGGCCATAGGAAGAGACCCAAATTTGTGGGAAAATCCAACTCAGTTTGAGGTAGAGAGGTTTTTAGGGAAAAAGATTGTCGTTTTGATGATTTGGATCAGACAGGTGGGCTTCTTCAGGGAGTTGGGCCGGTAACGGTAGCACAGGCCCAGCTTGGTCTGCTAAGAAGATTGTCCAGGAGACAAACGACAATGGCCCTGTCGTTTAAGTGATATCACATCTTAACTATGTGTATTGTACGACTTTGTCTTGTATCACCTTGCAAGACAACGACAGAGGGCTATTAAAGGAGAGAGGAGCAGAGGGAACAAAGCAGAGAAACATTTGGCGTTACATTACAGAGAAAATGACTAGGAGGTTAGAGAGAGAGAAACCGAGAGTGGGTGTGAGAGACTCTTGTCTTCTTCATTGTTCTTGGTTTTTCTTGGGGTCTGATTCTTTGTAAGGTGAGAGACGTGAGCTTGGGGTGAGTTTGTTCAAGTTGTAATTGCTACTCTGATACTCCTTTGTGAACCGGTTTCAGGTTCACCTAGACGTACCAAGATCACATTGATCATGGGAACTCATACATCCTCATGTCCCTTTTACTTTCTTGCACTACAAACCTACAAACCTGCAAAACATAAAAACAGAGCACAAGGAAACACAAACCTGTTAGTCTTACTCGACAGTTTCACGGTTAAACACTCAAGGAAAATCCTAACAGAGATTGATGTAAAAGGTACTGATTATGAGCTTACACCGTTTGGGTCAGGGCGTAGGATTTGTCCGGGACTGCCTTTGGCTTTGATAACAGTGCAGCTCATGCTTGCTTCTCGTCTCCATGCCTTTGAGTGGAAGCTTCCAAACAGTGTCGGTTCTGAGGATTTGGAAATGGAAGAGACCTTCGGTCTTACACTAAAGAGACCTTCGGTCTTCTCCATCATGATGCCTTGTAAATGGAAGAGACCTTCGGTCTTACACTGAAGAGACCTTCGGTTTTCTCCATCATGATGCCTTTCTTCATCGACTCATTAACATGCTTTCCTATCAAACTGAGATTATCACAAACATCACAAAACTCTCAGGAATAGACAGAAAAATTCTTATCTTTCATGTAAAGAAGAATGAGACTGATAACTATCTAATTTACATGTTTTTAGCATCCTTTTTTGTCCATATTTTGCATTGTTTATACCCTTACCTTAGCATTTTTAGGTCATTAACTGTAGGAATTCACTTTTAGGCTATTTAAGGTGTTGTATTCTTGCATTTGCATATTTTGGATGAAAACAGGTGCTTTAGAGCCTAAAATGGGGAGAAACAAGGACAAATCCGAGCATGTACCCGAAGGAGCCATCGAGCTGGAAGAACAGTCCGAACCCCAACACGATCGAGGAGGATCCAAGAGCAGGAAGAACAACCCGACAATCTACCCGAAGAGCAACCCAAGCACATCCTCGTGCACCCCATCGAGCAGACCCTCGGGCAGGACTGGGAAGTTAGGGTTAATGGGTTTCCATATATAAACCCCCTCTCTTCTTCCTTGCAGAGTAGCACATCGCAGACCCAAAAACCAGAGAGCGAGAGCTTCTGTGAGAGAACTGAGCGACTCAAAACATTTTCCACCTTTTTGTTAGGATTTGTCTCATAGCTTTTTATCATTTCTTTAGATTTCTATCTTGTATTCTTACTTCTCTACTCTACCGTTTATTACAATGCAATTTTCATTCGTTTATGCTTTTGTTTTTCTTGCAATGAGATCTGAGTAGTGTAGTAAAGTTTCTAGAGATGGGATAGATGATTTTTTGTTCTTGATCGGTTAGGATGTCTTAGTTTGATCGTATATGTTTAATAGATTCCCTTCTAGATTGGTGTTCTTAATGCTGTCAACAAACTGAGAGGGTGAGATTAGATCTAAGGTGTTTTACCACCGAGAGGTGTAGATGAAATGCTTGAATCAACCAATGCTAGAGGTTTACTTACTTAGCCTAAGAGATTAGATGAGTAAGGGGTTTACTGACAATAATGAATCGGTTCTTATTGCCTGCTTGGTCATGTTTCTCCAACGAGAGTTGGGTAGGGGAGTGATCAAGGTTGATTGTTTCTATCACGAGAGTGTTTTAACAAGATATTAGAGATTCATTGTCTAGGGAATATTTGCTTGAGGCATGTAAGACATCTGTACTGGTTAGGAACACTTAGGATTCGATTACCCCATCCTTAGAAGCTTTCGTATTTTATTTACTAGCATTTTTATTAATCACTCGATCCATTACCCGAACAGGTACACAATCACCTGCTTCGAGTAACCCCTTGAGTTGTTCGTACTTCATTTACTCACTCGATCACCCGACCTGATCATGTACTCGAATGCTTGCATCGAGTGCTTAGATCGTGTGGTTCTTTGTTTACACTCTTTTCTTCTATTATTTTAGGATTGTTAGATCAAAACCAACTTTTGTTTGGCTTGACTTGCATTGTTTTGATTGCATCCTTCCTGCTAGCATAAACAACCATTTGGATTGATAACCCTTTGTACTACAACTGCATAGGGAATTGATACCCTGGGTGAAAATCCTGTTATCAATTTGGCGTTGTTGCCATTTGGTTGAATTTTATTTTGCTACGTTTAGGATTTCAGCACTTGCTAGATCAAGTTCTTTTATTTATATTGGTTCGGAATCTGACTTGTTTGCTTTTGCTCTTGTTTTTTTTGAGTCTCAGGTACAACCCGAGTCCCCACCTGGATCGAGTTGACCCTCGTGTACACACTCGGTCATCTACTTGTGCATGCAAACACGATCTAGAGGTAGCCAAAACTTGAGTCCTTTCATCGACAACATCGACAGACCAAGGCTACTCAAACAACAACAAGTTCAACAACCGCAACCATCAATCATTGAGGAGACAATGAACAATCAGAACGGTCCACCAGCTCCTCAAGCAAAGACCAACATAGGAGCAGGAGATGCTCCATCTACTCATACTCAAAGGAATGGCATTGTGCCACCTGCTGTCCAGAACAACAATTTTGAGATCAAAAGTAGTCTCATCCAGATGATACAGAGTAACAAGTTTCATGGATTGCCAATGGAGGACCCATTGGATCATCTGGATGAATTTGATAGGCTCTGTAGCCTCACCAAGATAAATGGAGTTAGTGAGGATGCATTCAAACTCATTCTCTTTAGGAGACAAAGCGCACCTCTGGGAGAAATCACTACCCAAGGAGTCCATCACCACTTGGGAAGCGTGCAAGAAGACGTTTTTAGCCAAATTCTTCTCCAACTCCAGAACAACAAGGCTGCGAAATGACATTTCCAGCTTTGTTCAGAAGAACAATGAGACGTTCAATGAAGCTTGGGAACGTTTCAAGGGATACACTACCAGATGTCCTCATCATGGCTTCAGCAATGCTTCATTGCTGAGTACACTTTACAGAGGAGTGGTCTCCAAGATACAGATGTTGCTGGACACCGCAAGCAATGGTAACTTCCTCAAAAAGGATGTCGATGAAGGCTGGGATCTCGTTGAGAACTTGGCTCAATCAGATGGGCATTATAATAAGGAGTATGATCGTACTGTGCGATCCACAAGAGAGGAATATGCCACTTACAGAAGGGACATGAAAGCCCTCAATGACAAGCTCGATAGGCTACTCAACCAGAAGCAGGATGTCAATGCAATCTCAGAAGAAGAGCATTTTTTGCAACCAGATGGGGAGAATTTTCAAGAAGCTGGATTCCAACAACAGCAAGGCCAGCAGAACCAATCCCAAGAAGCTGAACTCTGCGGCCTAATTCAGCAGATGATTCAAAATTAGGCATCCGCTGCTATGGACAACGCAAAACGATTTGACGAGATGAGCAACAAGATCGATTCGGGATACAATGATTTGACCGCCAAGTATGAATCCCTCAACACTAAGCTGAGGTACCTCGAGGGCCACCACAACAACCAACTACCTCCAAAGATCAACCAGCTTCTAGGTAAAGCTGTTCAGAACCCAAATGATTATGATTATGAGGACTACTCATAATGATTCATATGCCACTGCTCAAGCCATTTTCCTTGATGATGATTATAAGAACTACCTCACTGAGGACAATGATGTTCAAGATGGGGAGGCTATGGATCACTATGGGAGAAATGAGGCCAAGTACTACATATCCGAGTATGAACCCGAGCCTTCATCCGAGGAGACTGATCGAGTGATGATCGAGCACATGTTCGAGGATCGCAAATTGAAGAACAACCCAAGGTGGAACCCGATGACCTACCCGATGATGGTGACCGGATGATGCATCGAGTAGATGTTCAGATGAAAGATCAACCTCAACTACCTATAGCAGCAGAAGGGGAATTAGAGGAAAGGTTCAATGCCGCTCTTGACATCCAATTGGAGGAGCTTGCAGAGCGTATGGCCAAATGTAAAGCTCCACCTCCTAAACTTTTGCCACCACACGAACTTCAAGAGGAAGTCGCCAAGGAGGTAGTTCAGCTGGAGATTGAGGTTAAGGAAGCTGTCAAGGAGATTGGGTATAAAATTCTCAGGAGTGGAGTGTGCTTAGACCCTAAGCTGCGAATCGAGGAAAAATTGGAAGATCCTGGCTCTTTCACTTTGCCATGCTCGATAGGACTTCGGATTTTCAAGAATTGTTTGTGCGACCTTGGAGCCTCAGTCAGCATCATGCCACTGTCAGTAGCCAACAAGCTAAGTTTCACCAGTTTCAAACCAAGTAGTCTGTATTTGGTTCTAGCTGATAGAACAATCAGACATCCAATTGGGATCGTGGAAAATTTGCCTCTCAGAACTGGAAGGGTGGATCCACTAATTTCATGATCCTTGATATGGATAAGGAACCAGACGATCCACTGATCTTGGGAAGACCATTCTTGGCAACAGTAGGGGCAATGATTGAGGTGAAGCAAGGGAAGATAAAAATTGAGCATGGGGAGCACTTCAAGATGGAGTTTGATGTCAAGAAGGAAATTAAGAGGCCAACCATTGATGGTCAAGCTTTTTCGACTAAGACAAAGCAGAGAAAAGTCAAACATCTTGAAGAAGTCAACACCACATTTGCTGTGGAACCTGGACAAGACTTAGAGAATGAATTGAATCAGCTTGCTACAGTGGAGAGGACTCCAGAACCTCTCCCTCAAAGATCCCATGCTTAAGGAGCATGAAGAGTCAAGCTTAGTGACTTTAAACAAGCTCAATTGGGAGGAAGTCCCAAAAGTATCTTCTATTTAATTTTCTTTTCTTTTATTTGTTTTAAATCTTGTTTTCTATTTTTGCAAATTTATTTATAAAAAAAAAGAAAAAAAAAGAGAAAAAATGAAAAGGGAAAAATAGGGGAACTCGAGGCACAACCCGACACCATACTCGACGCGCCTGATCGTGTCGCTACTCGGGTGGCGAGTGGAGTCCGAATTCCACAAGCCAAGCCCACTCTCGGTGAAGCACAAGCTGCCAACCCTACCCTATTTAAGGGTTTCGAACCTTTCTCCCTCAGCACCACCAATAAGTCATTCTACCCTAGAGCTTTTAGTCTCCCTACTTTCTATTCTCTCTCAAACTCGAGTGATATTTGATTTTCTTTGGGAACTAACAATATTAATCTCGAAGCTTAGTTTTCTTCTTCTTCTCAAGGATTCGATAATGGAGCCACACACGAAAAGCTACCAAAGGAAGGGAAGGAGATCAACCTCCTCCGCTGCTACAACCGGAGGTGATTCCGTGGAACCTCGAGAATCCCAAGAAAGAGGAAACGTTCCGCATTCCCAACCGCTGGCTGGACGTTTCGCTTTCCCAACCCAATGCTCAACCCGATCCGTCACCCGATCCGGTGCTCGAGCAACTGATCGTGTGGATTCCCGTGTTCTCTGTCCTGACCCAATCGCTGTTGCAATCCGCCGATCTCCTCAACGTAGGGACCTTTCTACGTCTGAAAGAACCGTTACTGACCCTATGGAGGTCGATTCTGATGCCGGTGGAGGAGAACCAGAGGAGATCCAATCCTCTAGGTTGAGAAGCATACCCGCGGTTGCAAGGGGGAAGAGACCCGCCGCCGAAAGGGCTGAGAAGGTGGCAGAGAGCAGCGGAAGAAGAAGATCGAGATCCAGAGGAGGAGAACCACTGGCGAGAGGAGGAGCAGAGGGAACGAACACGACAAGCCTCGCGGAGGCTAAAGCAAAAGGAGGTGGAGACTCCGGCAAAACTCTTCAAGGTTTTCCGCAAGATGAGTTTTGTTGGTACCCGCTACCCTCACCGAGAAACGATGAAGAAGTTGGGGATCGCAAGAGATGTCGAGTTCCTGTTCGACATGTGCCACCTGGGCAAGATGATGCAAGCCAACCTTGAGGCATATGAGGAGGAAACATTCCATTTTCTCTCAACATTAAAATTGCACTACTTTGAGGACCACTCGACCCTACTACCCGAAGGGGGGATCGGGTTCATCACCTTCTCCGTGCGCAACAAGGAGTACTGACTCACCTACAAGGAGATGGAGAAGCTATATGGTTTCAAGGATGGGAGTGGAGAGAACATGGAGATGAGCAAGGAAGAAATGAAGTCCCTATGGCTGACAATAGGTGACAAGTTTCCTTAAAAGTCCACAAGCTCCAAGTCGGCTCAAATAAGGAGCCCCGTTTTGAGGTATTTTCACAAGTCCCTCGCCTGCACTCTTTTTGCTAGAAAGGAGACTGGGATTGTGAATGATCACAAGCTCCAACTGCTAGATATTGCCTTGTGTGGAGTTTTAGACAATGCTAGGGATGGTCACCACTAGTAGGCGATGTTACGGACGCTAGTATGGTCTTTGTGCTGCTCGATCAGTTCCTTTACCTCAAGTCATGGGCTATGAAAACTAAGAGGAGGGATGGAGCTAGAGAGATCTCCATTGGAAGATTGGTCACACCAATCTTGGTAGCATGCGATGCACCCTGCAAGTGGCTACACATGTGATCATTCCGGACCTCTTCCACCACACCCGTCGTACTACCCGATGCCATACCCGATGACCTACGCGGGCACCTACCCGATCAACCCCTCGGATGCTGGTCCGAGCAAGTCGTCTGTGCACATAACTGAGCTCTCTGATGAGCGAATCCCGGCGCCTGCTGAAGCCGGTGACGACCCTGGCTACACGTTGGAGAGTATGGAGGCTGCTACAACCTCCTTCTTAACCAACCCATGAGGTACCACTTTCATCCAATGTTTGTAACTAATATTGCATTTAGTTTTATTTTATCTTGTGTGATTCTTGGACTCCTTTTTCAGACTTTTATTTACACTGAGACTGTGTAATTTAAGTTTGGGGGAGGGTCATAGGATGTATATAACATTGTGTTTTATTTTCTTATTTAAATCTTTGCATGCTAGTTTTTTTTCATTTGAGTTTGCATCTGTTTGCAATAAAAAAACACAAAATTTTTTTTTTGAAATTTTTTTGAAAATATAAAAGAGTGTTCATGTAGTTGCATTTACATATTAGGATTGAGTCTAGTTTCTTTTATATAGGATTGTTGCATATGCATGTTAGGGGACAATGATTAAAACCACCTTATTTAAAATCAAACCTTAGCACTGAAGCTATAGCCCTTAGTCACGGTTCATTGTTGCTAGATCAATCTTTGAAAAAATGAAAAAATCTTTGTTTAGAACCTTGTGTCTTTTGAATGCTTCCTCACTTGTTTGAACATCTCTATATAATTGGACTTAATTTGAGCTTAAATTGTCTTGCTTATGGAATTTGAATACTTGCTCATGGTAGCTCTAAATTCGGGTTAGCACTCCATTTTTACCAATCTTTTCATTTAACTCGATTTGTTTTTCTCTACCCTTGAACCCAAAACTTTATTTCAAACCTTGTTGTGAATTGTTGAGTGAGGCCTTTTTTATTGTGCTATAGGTTGTGAAACCTTGAGAGTATTGAGAACGACAAAGAACTGCCTCTTGATTTAGCTAAGTTAGAATTTGAACTAGCTAATAGAATCGGTTTTGAAAGATAGGTGGTTAGCATGTTTATTTGGATTGGGTTAAGGAATAAAAAAAAGAAAAGAAGTCCCTAAGGTTAGAATCAAGTAGCTCTAAGTCTCTTAGTAAAAAAAAAAAAAAAAAAAAGAGAAAACATCTTGCTAGTCTCCTAGAAAAATAAAAAATAATATATATAAATATATATATATATATATATATAAACATACATATTAGGAGTTTAGCAAAGAAAGAAAAGAAAAAAAAAAAAAAAAGAAGAGAGCTAGATGTTTAAAGTTTAAACCTTAGGGATTACAAAAAAAAAGAGTTAAAATCAATGTTGTGGGTAATTAAATTCTATGGGGTTTTAAATAAAAGGTGAATGAGAAAATGGTAGACTATCAAGAGTTAAGTTTTGTATGCCCAAATTGTTCTCAATCTTAGATAGTTTTTACAACTGTCTAGCATTCCTTCTTTTGAGAGAAAACCACCCAAAGAATTTGTTTGAAACCACCTTACCAAAAAGCCTTAGCCTTGAAATCGATTGAGCTTGATTCACCTTCCATTTGCAAGAATTCGCCAAACACTTAAATGAATGTGAAAGAGATGTTCTTTACTTTTAGTTGGAGGTTGAACGAGATCGATGCATGGTAATAAGCATAAAAATATATTTGTAAGTATGTTGATTGATCTTAGCACAATTAAACTATCTTTAAGGATTATAGCTTGATTCCTTCGCTTAGCATATAAAGGTTATGAGTCCCAGTTTTCAAACCGCACCCTCCTACTTCCTTGCTAGAGGACTAGCAAGATTTAAGTTTGGGGGTCTGATAACTCTCTAATTTACATGTTTTTAGCATCCTTTTTTTGTCCATATTTTGCATTGTTTATACCCTTACCTTAGCATTTTTAGGTCATTAACTGTAGGAGTTCACTTTTAGGCCATTTAGGGTGTTGCATTCTTGCATTTGCATACTTTGGATGAAAACATGTGCTTTAGAGCCTAAAATGGGGAGAAACAAGGACAAATCCGAGCATATACACGAAGGAGCCATCGAGCTGGAAGAACAGTCCGAACCCCAACACGATCGAGGAGGATCCAAGAGCAGGAATAACAACCCGAGAGTCTACTCGAAGAGCAACCCGAGCACATCCTCGTGCACCCCATCGAGCAGACCCTCGGGCAGGACTAGGAAGCTAGGGTTAATGGGTTTCCATATATAAACCCCACCCTCTTCTTCCTCGCAGAGTAGCGAGAGCTTCTGTGAGAGAACTGAGCGACTCAAAACATTTTCCACCTTTTTGTTAGGATTTGTGTCATAGCTTTTTATCATTTCTTTAGATTTCTATCTTGTATTCTTACTTCTCTACTCTACCGTTTATTACAATGCAATTTTCATTCGTTTATGCTTATGTTTTTCTTGCAATGAGATCTGAGTAGTTTAGTAAAGTTTCTAGGGATGGGATAGATGATTTTGTGTTCTAGATTGGTTAGGATGTCTTAGTTTGATCGTATATGTTTAATAGATTCCCTTCTAGATTGGTGTTCTTAATGCTGTCAACAAAATGAGAGAGTGAAATTAGATCTAAGGTGTTTTACCACCGAGAGGTGTAGATGAAATGCTTGAATCAACCAATGCTAGAGGTTTACTCACTTAGCCTAAGACATTAGATGAGTAAGGGGTTTACTGACAATAATGAATCGGTTCTTATTGCCTGCTTGGTCATGTTTCTCCAACGAGAGTTCGGTAGGGGAGTGATCAAGGTTGATTGTTTCTATCACGAGAGTGTTTTAACAAGATATTAGAGATTCATTGTCTAGGGAATATTTGCTTGAGGCATGTAAGACATCTGTACTGGTTAGGAACATTTAGGATTCGATCACCCCATCCTTAGAAGCTTTCGTATTTTAATTACTTGCATTTTTATTAATCACTCGATCCATTACCCGAACAGGTACACAATCACCTGCTTCGAGTAACCCCTCGAGTTGTTCGTACTTCATTTTCTCACTCGATCACCCCACCCGATCCTGTACTCGAATGCTTGCATCGAGTGCTTAGATCGTGTGGTTCTTTGTTTACACTCTTTTCTTCTATTATTTTAGGATTGTTGGATCAAAACCAACTTTTGCTTGGCCTGACTTGTATTGTTCTGACTGCATCCTTGATGGCTAGCATAAACAACATTTGGATTGATAACCCTTTGTACTACAACTGCATAGGGAATTGATACCCTGGGTGAAAATCCTGTTATCAGAGACGATGTAGTAACTCACATTCTGTAGCCACATAAATTCGATTGATGTTAGACGCAAGAGACATCCATACCTCTAGAGACGTAGGTAGAGCATGAACAAGACCGAGAACCTCTTCAGAGAGTGTTCCAAAGAGCCACGACTTGGTGAGCTCATCAGTTTAGATCCAAGCTTCGTATGCTGGATTGGGATTGGTGACTTGAACGTTGTTGTTTGTGGTGACACAAGTAGCCGCAAGTGCTGGAATCTGACCATTAACAAAACCAAGCAGCTTCTGAAAACGAAGTAAAGATTTAAGTTGTCTTCCACGAGAGGTAGTTTGTGTCACTCAGCTTGATGGTGACAGAGCTAGCAACATGAATATTGGATGAAAAATGATAAGGATCGAGTCTTTCTGCTATGAAAGCAATCTGTTTGGGTTTTTAGAAAAGCTCTAATACCATCAAAATAAACGAAAGAAGGATTTTTTAATGTTGAAACTTTGACTGTATTATTGATATTTTGTTCATTACATCAAGATTGTATTTATATATCTAGAAGAACATTGTAGACTATTTCAACATCCTAAGGATCTTATGACAAGTTTATCCTCTACTCACATTCTATTGACAAAAGGAAATCATAACGGCTAGATAGAACCAGCGCACAACTCTCTTCAGCTGATTCATGTACCTTCGTAATCATCTTCCTCTATTTCGTATATTCTTTGTCATTTTGTTGCAAAGAAGGTGGAACAGCTTGTTGGGCTACTGAACTAGTATTTGTTATTGGGCTTGAAGTGACCAAAACATTTTATATTGCCTATTCTCAATAGGAGGACCATATTGATACTGGCTCTGACTTTTTTATATCTAAGCTCTATCCGTGAATTTTCATCTTCAGTTTATGGTTTCCTTTGAGTTAATTTTTTATATTTTTAATGCACATACACACCAATTTAATGATATAGAATGAAAATCATTTTTATAACTAATAATTAGTTAGGCATACACAATCTCTTCTTCTTCCTTTTAAAACTAAGTTTTGACTAAATCTTCATGTTTAAATTAGAAATATCCTTTCGGTTTGGGTTTAACTAACGAACTGGTTCCCATTTCTAAAAAACAAAGGCGTGTGGAAAACAATTTGGATTAAAAGTAAGAATAACAATACTCTATGATGGTGATGAGCGGGTGTAGCAAAATTTGTAATTGGCTTTCTTGGGCGGTATCCAATATTTCCAGGAAGATGCAATCGCTTGAATTTACACAACACGTAATTGAGCTTGGCTTGATTAGTTGATTGGCCAGCTGGTATCTAATGGGGACATTATTAGCACCAATGAAGTTAAGAAGAAAATAACAGCGTGTTTCTAAACAGAGTCCCAGTGTTACGTTGTAATTTAGTTGTGAATTCCTTGGAAATTGCCAACAAATATCCCACTACATTTTTTGGATGATTTTTTTGACGATTTCTGTTTTTTGATGCTTTGTATCTGATGCATTATCTGACTGATCGGGCAAAACAAACTTATTAATTCGAGAAACTGAACAGAATTTAACCGAAATAAATGATTTAATTTGGTTATAGTTTAGTCTTAAATACCATTTGATTTTTATTTTTATTATGTTTTTTATCTAGGTTAATTATATAATTCTAATTGTTTAATTTATACTGTGTTAAATAATGTTCTGTAAGATTGTTTTTTTTTTTATATTGGACGTATAATTATTTGAGTTCTATTATCTACATTTTTTTTTTTGACTTATTTAGGATCTTTCGGTTTACAAAAATAAAATTTTAAAAACAAAAAAATGTAAAAACATGGAATAACGTTATGAACAACAGGAACCAAACCGAGCTGACATATATATATGATTTTATATGATTTCATGTTATCGAAAACCTATAAACCGTAAACTGTAAAAAATTATGACATTTTCAATCGTTGGAATTTACAATGTTTTGTGGTAGAGAAAAAAATAACTCGTGTGACACAAAATTTTACTAAACCAATAATGTTCATTTTCTTTTTCAGTGTCCAAAATCCAAATAGATATGAATATGTAAAGTGAACAGTTGTTTTGTCATCATATTAAAGAAATAGGAATATAGATTTTTGTAAGGGTTTGTTTGCAAAATAATACATTTTTTAAACTTAATTGGAATTTTAGTACATTTACTATTTATAATTGGAGAAGTAGATGACTTTTACTATTTGTGTAATAGAAAAGATGTGAGATATATGAGAAAGTGGGATAGTTGCACAAATGACATCCGTACAACATATTTAGTGTACAGAATTTATAAATATTTTTATTTGATAAATATTGAATCTATTATATATCAACTGTACAAATAAATACATGTATATTAACATATATATATATAAGTACACTAAATAAATTGTATGGGTTAAACTTGTGTATTATTAGTAATTTGATCTGTACACATTATAATGTGTACAGACACATGTATATTTAATAAGGTGTACAGACATTTGTATACTTAATAAGGTGTATAGACATCTGTATATTTAATAAGGTTTATGGATACAAAATTTATAAAAAATATTTAACATTATCAAATAAAATCATCACACAAAATGTATATCAAATTATAAAGAATAAAATCATCACACAAAATGTATATCAAATTATAAAGAAAAAAAAACATAGTTTTTTGTGTCTGAAAAAATTTAGAAAAAAAAAAATATATTGAATAATATTTAAGTTATAAGATTCAATGAGTAATCTAATAATATATATATATATATATATATAATTTCAATAGCACACTTGTAAATAAAATGATTTGTAGAGGATTAAAAAGTAATTCAAATAATAATAAATAGTGAAAGTGTGTCTTTTACTAATTTTAAATAGTGAATATACTAATTCTCTAATTAAATTTTAAAAATGTACTAAAACTCTAATTTTCTCTTTTTTGTAATTTAGTTCAGGACTTGTACTTTAACAACGACTTTTGGCGCCCTTGCATACTTTTCTACTGTAGTCACAAATGAGTTTTGTTTTTTTTTCCGTGGCAAGTTGAGGTCACTGGCAAGGATTTGGAGCCCATCAATATGAAATTGTAATACCATTTCCTTTTTTATCAACTTCTGTTTCTCCTCTATATATCTATGCTATTTTAGACAATGTGATTAATGTAGTATTCTATCACTTAAGAAACAAAATGGACTTCATCTCAGGACAGTCTATTTTTCTCCTTTTCTGTTTTATCTTATCATGTTTTCTTTTCTTCACCACGGCAAGATCCCGACGGAGCCCCAGTCAAGTATCCATGTCACCCCCGGGACCTCCACGGTTACCTATAATCGGAAACATTCATCTAGTCGGAAAGAACCCACACCACTCGTTCACGAAACTCTCAAAAACATATGGACCAGTCATGAGTCTTAAGCTTGGATGTTTAAACTCAGTGGTCATAGCTTCACGAGACGCTGCGAGAGAAGTACTAAGAACACACGACCTAATCTTATCTGGGCGGTACATAAATGAAGCGATACGATCCAACAATCATCATGAATTATCTGTTGGCTGGGTTCATCCGTCGTCTCCTCGTTTCAGGTAACTGCTTTATATATTTTAAAGAACATCTTTTTGACTTGTCTGAGCTAACTACATTTCCTGAGTTGTTTCTAATGGTTACGTAATGTTTCTACTTATGTAATTCTCTTCAGAATGTTGAGGAGATTATTGGTTACTCATCTGTTCTCTCCGCAACGTATCGAGGCTACCAAAGCTCTGAGGATGAAGAAGGTCCAAGAACTTATCAACTTCATGAGTGAAAGCAGTGAGAGAGAAGAGCCAATTGATATTTGTCGTGCATCCTTCATCACATCTCTCAATATCATATCGAATATTTTGTTTTCAGTCAATCTCGGTAGTTACGATTCCAAAGATCCCAGTGCGTTTCAGGAGATGGTGACTGGTTACATGGAATCTAACGGAAACCCAGACCTTGCTAACTTCTTCCCTTTTATGAGGTTTCTTGACTTGCAAGGTAATAGTAAGAAGATGAAGGGGAACTCAGAGAGCTTGTTCAAGGTATTTAGAGGGTTTTATGATGCTCGAGTTGTGGAAAACTCATCGCGTACAAAAGAGAAAGATGTTTCGAGCAGAGACTTCTTGGATGCGCTCATCGATCTCAAACAAGGAGATGAACCTGAAATCAACATTGACGAGATCGAACATCTACTTCTTGTAAGTCTTAGCTTATTAGCATAATTCTATATTTGTTATTCACTGATATATAATATGTACTTGTATAATCAGGATCTGTTTGTAGCGGGCACTGATACAAACTCTAGTACCGTGGAATGGGCAATGGCAGAGTTACTTCGAAACCCGAAAACGATGACAAAAGTTCAAGACGAGATCAATCAGGTGATAGGGCAAAACAGTGGCTTCCAAGAGTCTGATATCTCATATTTGCCATATTTACAAGCGGTCATTAAAGAAACATTCCGATTACACCCGGCTGCTCCATTTCTCCTACCAAGAAAAGCCGAAATCGACGTAGAGATTCTTGGATTCCATGTGCTTAAAGATTCTCAGGTTCTTGTGAACGTCTGGGCCATAGGAAGAGACCCAAATTTGTGGGAAAATCCTACTCAGTTTGAGCCAGAGAGGTTTTTAGGGAAAGAGATTGATGTAAAAGGTACTGATTATATGCTTACACCGTTTGGGGCAGGGCGTAGGATTTGTCCGGGACTGCCTTTGGCTTTGAAAATAGTGCCTCTCATGCTTGCTTCTCTTCTATGTGCCTTTGAGTGGAAGCTTCCAAACGGTGTTAGTTCAGCGGATTTGGACATGGAAGAGACCTTTGGTTTAACAGTGCACAAGACCAACCCTCTACTTGCCGTGCCTCTAAAGAAACGGGCAAAAAATTAATACTTAGTTTTGTTTGAAGAGAAAAATTTCACAAACATATATGAATCATCAGTTCATCACCCTATGATTTGAATAAAATTCATATCGAAGTGTCTGTTTTTTTTCCTTCTTTTTTGTATTTTTCAGCTGATTAGACTCTAGTTTACAGTAAGCCAAAGAAAAATATGTTTGTTGCTACTTGCTCAACATTATTAATTTATCTATAAAAATCATATAGAAGGAGCGATTTTTTAAAATTCAGTTGACAAAACTAGTGGATATTTAATAATTTCAATAGGTGTTAATTTTTGTAGGGAATTGCCATTCTAATATTAGGTTGATCGGCTTTATTTTCAATACTTTTGTTTTAAAAATTGTTTGATCCAGAAAAATTGTTATCATATAACCTCTTTGACAAGTAAAAATGCATCGCGCTCAAAGTTGGGAGCAACACAGGTCTATATTTGAAAGTTGACGTAAAACACCTAAATACCTTTAATGAATACTTTAAAAATTTTGATTTAGTTTTTTTTTAGTGAAGATAAACTTGTAAATCGTGTAGTATATACTTTTTTTTGGATTTATAAATTCTTTCTAAAGCTTGTCGATAAAGTTGATTTAAAAAAAAATCAACTAAAACAAAAACAAATTTTGAGATAACTAGGATAGTATCCGCGCTATCCCGCGGGAAAGGTTTTTTGTGTTGTTTTTTTTTTTTTGTAATTTTAGTTATTGTGTGTGGTTTTTTTTTTATCATGTGTTGTCTTCTGTTTTTTGTATGTTTATGTTGGATTAGAGATTCATTATATCTTTAACATCTTATTTGTGAATTATTCTATGGATGATTTATTGTGTGGTTTTGATTGGCTGTATTTGTTTTGTTTTTGTTTGATGGAGTTTTTATTTATGTAAATTAGCCTTACTGAAAGATCAGTTAAAGACAAAGATTATCAAGATCAGTTTTTTTTTTATTATACTTAGTTTTTTTGTAATAATTCCTTTTACTTTTGAATCAAGTGGTTACTCCACTAACTTGCTCGTTTGTAATGGCTTTTGTATGAAATAAAGATAAAACACTTGTGAAAAAAATATTAACGCACATTATGTATGTACTTGGTTTGAAAGTGCTTTTTGTTTGGTTTTTGTTTTTTGCAAATAGTTATTTGATACAAGCCTCATAATCCACCAAGACAAGATTCACGGACTCAAAGACTTAGAAGCTTGGGCGGAAGCGATTTGATGGAGAGTAACCGATTTGATGGAGAATCCACAACACCGAGGGCTAGAGAATAAGATCCAAGGGCTATTCCTCGCAAGGATCAGAGACTCTACACGAAACCTAAGTTGTTTGATTCCACAAACTACCTAGAATTCGCAAGAACAATGATTTGTTTCAAAAAGCGTGTCTTCAAAAGTAAAACGTGATAGAGCTTATATATAGGCTCAAATACAACATCTATATGCTGAAATAAAGAAAGAAATCTCAACAATTAATGATAATTATTGTCTTTGGGAATTGAATGAGAATATCGGCCAAATTGGGAAAGTTGTGATGCACCTTGAGTCTTGATAATTGGGGCCGAAGTTGTGGTTTCTTGGGACGTCTAGATACATTCTAGGAAGCTTCTGTATGGTCTTGAGAGTCTCACAAATGTGCAACACTGAATAAGGAAAAAGCCGTTGTGTCATAAAGACAAACAGATCCAAATAAGGAAAGTTGCACTTTAACTTGATCCGCCTAATCAAGTGAGGTGGGGTGCATCCTAAGATGTGTGATGAAGTCTCCAAATGATATAGAAGCTCTCGAGGACGCCAAGGGATGCTTTGGTTTGAGCCATTTATGGAAATATCCATTTTGAGTGATAATTGACTTGTGGAAAGGTTCCCTGAACCATGTCTTGAACTAGCTCGAAACAAGGGTGGCTTTCTTTGATCTTCTTCCTTAAAATATATGTAGGAAGATATGTGGAAGGAGGTTGCCTCATTAAAAACCTTTTTTAGGTAAACTCATTGGGAAAAACCCTAGATAAGGGAAAAAGAGTGCAACGGTCCCATTCCAACGATATGATATTCCGTCTCGTTGAATATCAGCATCACTTCTAGTTCCAGTGGTCAGCTCCAAAGTATGTTTGTTTCTGATTCTTGCACATATCGGAAGGATATAATAGTTATCCTTAACTGGTACGAGCTGGTTCTCTCCAAAAAGTACTTCAGACAGTCTATCAGGAAGTTCTTCAGGTTGTACATCAAGAAGTCTGTCACGTAGTACTTCAGCCACTGCTACAGCCGGTAATTCAGCTCCCCTTTTTACATCATCCCCTCCCCCTTGAATGAGTTTTGACCTCGAAACTATTTTATCTGCACCAAGAGAAAGCAAGTTAGCTTTCATGCGGTTTTGGGACTCTAAAGTCTTACCTTGGTATTGCTTTGTTTGATGGCGGATTGGTGCATCAGGTGGTTCATCTTGGCGCATCATCGAGTGGTAGACTCCTTTTGCAACATTCAACTCTAGGGTAGGCATGTAGTTCGCCGTGATGGATACACCATGGTGTGTTGAAGTTTGCTCCTTTTTAGCTCCAAAATCTGAAAATGGGTCTTTTGGCAAAGACAAGTGCGTCATATCCGTGATTGGAGGAAAATAAGACTTATAGACATAGTAACTAAACCGTGTATTAGCACATACCTTTGATTTTGCTTGCATTGCACGAACTTCTTTTTGGTCTAATGGAGCAAGAGTAAAGTTGCGGTTGTTGAGGCAAAGCAAATATTGATTGGTATGCCCGTTATGTTGGACCTCACGATCATATTGCCAAGGTCTACCAAGTAGAACATGCCCAGCTTGCATGGGTGCAACATCACACAAGACTTGATCTTGGTATTTTCCGATAGAGAATGGCACTTCGACTTGTCTTGACACTTTTATCTCCTCTTTGTCATTAAGCCATTTGAGCTTATACGGTCTCGGGTGATTAGTGGCGTTGAGTCCTAGCTTCTCTGTAAGAGTAACACTAGCAATATTAGTGCAGGAACCACTATCCATAATTAAGTGACATACATTATCTTTGATGGTGCAACGAGAATGAAACAGGTTTTCTCTTTGTTCGGGCTCATTCGTTGTTTGTTGGCCTGAGAGTACTCTTTGTATGACTAGCAGCTCGCCTTCATCGGCATAGATGGTGGTTGCATCAGCTTGCATTTGGTCGACTTCATCTTGTGAGTCATAACCATCGGTGGTGATCACCATGACTCGCTTGTTGGGGCACTCTTTTGCCACATGTCCCCTGCCTTGGCATTTATAACAAATTATTTCATGTGATCTTTGAGGGTTAGAGGACTTACCTTGTTCAGCACGGTGAACATTTGATTTGAAACGAGAATCAACAACAATGGATTTTCCTTTATCTATATTTTGCGGAGGTGGTGCTTGAACCGTTGTGGGTTGTGGTTGGCTCTTGGTTTTAGTCCGAGGATTTGTCTTCTTTTTGATTTGTTGCTCACGTTGCATAGCGAGGTGTAGAATTTTTTGTAGGGAGTGGTAGGGTTGTGTCTCCCCTTTGCGTTGTATACGATCTTGGAGGCCATCTACAAACTGGGACATGAGAGACTCCTCTGTCTCCTCAAGCTCGAGACGACTTCTTATGAGTTCAAATTCCTCATAATACTCTTCTACACTCCTAGATCCCTGAAACAAAGCACGAAATTGTTTTAGTAAATCGCGGTAGTAATGAGGAGGTACATAACTTTTGCGAAGCTCAAACTTCATGTCAGGCCAGCGTGTGATTTGCTGGTATCTAAGCCTCCTCTTCTCAGGTACTTCTCTGTCCCACCATGCTAGTGCATGATCCGTGAGACTTGCAACAGCTAGGGTTATCTTCTTTGGCTCTGTGTAGTGATAATACTCAAAGAGGTGCTCCATCCTCTTTTCCCATTCCAAGTAAGCTGAGGGATCAATTTTTCCCGCAAAGGTAGGTGCGGTGAGCTTCACTTCAAGTGGTAGGTTTCTCTCATCTTCACGAACACGGTTTCGGTCTCCTTGAGCTCTTCGACTGGGTTGATCAAAGGTCACGTGGTGCTGTTGAGGTTGTAAGTCTGGTGGTTCCTCTTCTTGATGAAGATCATAGTTGCCTCCTTGAACTTTAAGCTGCAGGTTCCTTCCTTGGCCAAGTGGTGGTGCATTCTGGTTCATTTGCTCCAGTTGGGTGAGCTGTGTTGACATGGTTGTCATGTTGACGTTCATGGTAGTGAGCGTAGTCATGATGGTCTCTAGTGTGATAGGATTTTCGTCACCATAGTTCCTTGCAAAATTCAAAGATAAACAAAAGAGATCAATAGATATCTGAACTAAGCAAGCCAAACAGCAAAAACTGAGACAGATCGGAACATAATTCAAATCAGAAATAGCAAACGAATTTTAAAAATAATAACAAATTTTTTATGGGGTTTTAAGATTTTATATAATCTAAAACAGAAAGAAAATATTTTTTTGAGTTTTTTTTTCAATTTTATAAAATTCAAGCAAAATAAGAGACGAAAAACAGATTTTTTTTTTATGTTTTTTTTTTGTAAGAAATTTTGAAACTGAATTAAATAAATAAAAACAAAAGAAGGAACGAAATAACCTGGTAAGATAGGAACGTTTAAGCTCTGATACCAATGATACAAGCCTCGGAATCCACCAAGACAAGACTCACGGACTCAAAGACTTAGAAGCTTGGGCGGAAGCGATTTGATGGAGAGTAACCGGTTTGATGCTGAATCCACAACACCGAGGCTAGAGAATATGATCCAAGGGCTATTACTCGCAAGGATCAGAGTCTCTATACGAAACCTAAGTTGTTTGATTCCACAAACTACCTAGAACTCGTAAGAACAATGATTTGTTTCAAAACACAAAGTGTTGAAGCAAACTGAAATTTCTTATTAATCAAAAAGCGTGTCTTCAAAAGTAAAACGTGATAGAGCTTATATAGATGCTCAAATACAACATCTATATGCTGAAATAAAGAAAGAAATCTCAACAATTAATGATAATTATTGTCTTTGGGAATTGAATGAGAATATCGGCCAAATTGGGAAAGTTGTGATGCACCTTGAGTCTTGATAACTTGGGGTCGAAGTTGTGGTTTCTTGGGACGTCAAAATACATTCTAGGAAGATTCTGGATGGTCTTGAGAGTCTCACAAATGTGCAACACTGAATAAGGAAAAAGTCGTTGTGTCATAAAGACAAACAGATCCAAATAAGGAAAGTTGCACTTTAACTTGATCCGCCTAATCAAGTGAGGTGGGGTGCATCCTAAGATGTGTGGTGAAGTCTCCAAATGATATAGAAGCTCTCTAGGACGCCAAGGGATGCTTTGGTTTGAGCCATTTATGGAAATATCCATTTTGAGTGATAATTGACTTGTGGAAAGGTTTCCTGAACCATGTCTTGAACTAGCTCGAAACAAGGGTGGCTTTCTTTGATCTTCCTCCTTAAAATATGTGTAGGAAGATATGTGGAAGGAGGTTGCCTCGTTAAAAACCTTTCTAGGTAAACCCATTGGGAAAAACCCTAGATAAGGGAAAAAGAGTGCAACGGTCCCATTCCAACGATATGATCTTCCGGCTCGTTGAATGTCCGCATCACTTCTAGTTCCAGTGGTCAGCTCCAAAGTATGTTTGTTTCTGATTCTTGCACATATCGGAAGGATATCATAGTTATCCTTAATTGGTACGAGCTAGTTCTCTCCAAAAAGTACTTCATACAGTCTATCAGGAAGTTCTTCAAGTTGTACATCAAGAAGTCTGTCACGTAGTACTTCAGCCACTGCTACAGCCGGTAATTCAGCTCCCCTTCTTACATCATTATTGTTGTTTTGTGGAACAAAATGAATCATTGTTAGATGTATTTTTGTATAAGAGTTTTTTTTGAGAAGTTGAGATTGTCTGCTTTAATAATGGAAAATAAGTGGTGAGATGGTCGAAGTTACTTTTCTTCTGTTTTTTCGTTATCTTCAGCTCCATATATATATATATATATATTGATTTTTGTTAGTATTTGTGATAATGATAGGGGAAGTATTATTTTTTTGGTTTTTTGTTTGGTATTACTTGTGCGTGTGTGTTGAAGATTGTTGAATATCTCTTTGTAGACGACATTTTTGATTGTTGCCTGCTTTGCTTTGTTAGATCTTAGACTCCAAATTCGCAATCCTTTTTTTGAGGTGACTCTTGATGGATCTTTGTGTTCAACCATGTCTTGGCTAGTAATGATACAACCATATTCTTGATAGACTCGCTTAGTTGATTTCCCATTTTGGCTAATTCCTTTGTCCTGTGCAAAAATATACATTGCATCAGTAGAAATTTCTTACAAAAACATATAAACAGACTCTCAGAATCTTCAAAACCCTGAAAACAAATAAAAAGCAAAGCTTGACTTACTTTTACAAATAGTTCAGGAAGTTTGCTTGGTTCAACAAAAGTGTGAGGAAGAAGCTTGAAAATTTCTCGTGCACCTAGAGAAACTGCGGATGAGTAAGAAACATATAACTAAGAATGAAAATAGTAAGAAGAGCTTACGCTGCCCCAGCCCGTGTAAGAAGTCAACAAGACCAGCTCTGCCTGCATATTTACCAAATGCCAATAATCTTCTCCCATGATCCCCAACGATGAGCAGATAGTCACACAAGGATGAATCATAAAAGTGTCTTACTTTATCCAACAAAGGCATGTTTTCTTTCTGAGCCTTGTGAGTGTGGGAAAAGAAAGCATATGCTTTTTTAGGAAGAATCATCTTTAGCTGCAAACAGAATCAACCCACAAAGCCAAATCTCATAAACTGAGATACAAAAAAGGATTCTTTTTTTTTAAAGTGAATCTCCCATACCTCAGGTTGTTTGATTCCGAGTATAAGCCCACAATCAGACAAATCATCAGAAACTTCACATCCGACATCTTCATACAAGGCATCATGATGGATACGCTTAGCAGATGGCTGAACCACAATGCGGGAAACGCCGGTTCTGTCTTTACCACCATGTAAAAGGCGAGCGCAATGCGACGGCGCCAGAGGCGTTCGTCTCTCCCATTTGTTAGTTGTTTCAGCTAAAATCCCAACAACTCCATTCCCCAACTTCACCTCTTCACCGCCACTTGAATTCATCTTTCATGTAAATCTTTTACAATCTCTGCAGATTAATAAAGAAAAAAAACCATCTCTATTTCATATTTCAAATTCGATCAAGCAAACATCCAAAAAAAAAAAAACCCAAACTTTAACGATTTGTAAGTTGGATTTTTCTTGAGGTCATGTATGTGGTTAAATTCGTACGATACTGAGCAAATTGGAACCATAAAATTGAAATCCAACTATAATTAAAAACTGAAACAAAATTATAGAGGGGAATTAGAGAGCAGAGAAGAAGAACCATGGGGGGGGGGGAATTAGAGAAAAACAGATCCGAAAAAATCAAAGAGATGGTGAAACAGTAAAGCATAACGAAATCGAAGAAGAGAAATCAAATGGGGAAGCTGACCTGAGAGAAGATGATGATGATGATGATGATGAAGAAGGGAGTTTGCTTGTGAGGATAGTGTATCTCTCTCTCGCAACAGCTCGGTAGACGAAAGCAAATCGGCGACGGAGAAGAAGAACAAATAGAAAAATTGAAAAACGACGACGAAGAAGCAGAAAGACAAAACAAGGAAGTTTCTGATGATGTGTATTAATCATTATATTTTGATTGGTTACAAAAGCTGAGGTGTTAGCTTCGGTTTCATTACAAAAGCTGAGGTGTCAGTAGCTGGTGAAAAACAAGTGACTTTTATTGTATTGATTATGATTTGCCCTAAATTATAAATTACAAAAAATAATCTAGATCACACGATTAGAACTCAGATTCATTGGAGTAAATATAAATTTGAGGCAATCTTCCATAGTTGGATCACGAATTTTAAAATAAAGATTAAAATGAATACTTTAAAAGTGACCCACACTCCAAATATATTATTAAGGGAATATTTCACCCACACACACTTTCTCAAACTCTAATAACACACACACCCACTTTCTACTACTACTATACTTTACTCTTATGAAATCACATCTTGCCCCTTCAAACTCACTTCACTCACTTTTAACTTCCTCACCAAACCAAACACATCTCAACTCTTTCTCTCTCTTCTCTTTCTCTCTCTTCTTACGATATATATATAGGGATTTTTGTCAAAAATGCCACATTCTCAAAAAAACTTTTTAGCAATGCCACATTTTGTTTTCCTTTCTAGAAATGCCACAATTCATCTTTATGGCATTTTTAAAATTTACAAACCTAACCCTAAACAATAATAACATTAAATAACTAAAAAGAAGCGATATGACATTAAATGCTTTAGCGGTGGATAAGTTTAGATTGGAGACATATTTGTCCATCGAAAAAACAAAGTGTGAGAATCAGTGGACCAACGATTGGCTAGATCATGGACAAAATTGGAGATGATAATGCATTTGTATGAATTGTTGTCCACTGAATATTAAAATTGTCTACAAATTAAAACTCTTCACAAAGTATGAACAAAAAATGAGAAAATAAGTCAAAATTGCTGTCAATTAGAAATTTAAATTGTCCATGAATAAAAGTTGTCCACCGAAAATTAAAATTGTCTATTGATGATTAAAATTTTCCATTGATGATTAAAGTTGTCCTTTGACGATTAAAGTTGTCCATGAATTTAAATTTTGGTCCATTACGAGGAAAATATTCCAACTCAGATTTGAGATATGTCATGTTTTTTTGTGACTTTGCCATCAACACGATTAAAACAGTGTTTTTTCTCAGCAATTTTGACAAGAGGGTGTGAAATAATTCAGATCTAACCTTAAAACCAAAAGAAAAACTCTTCTAAACCACCTCGAAAGCAGCCTTAACATACAATAAAACAGATCCAACGAGAACATATTCAACAAATCAGATTGGTGAGTGGCAGAACCAGATCGAAAAATTTCAATCTCATGCCTAAAGAGAAAGCCATGGATCTGACTATGAACACCATAGATCCCACCAGAACCGACGTAAGAATTGCCGCTCCGGAAAGATCCATCATCGCCAAGAGAAAAAAAAAGAGAATTAAAAAAAAAAAAAAAAGAATTAAGAAAAGAGAAAAGAGACGATGATAAGGAAAGGAAGAAGATGACAAAGCCACTAATCTCCAACCATCGAAGAAGATGATAAGCGACGGTTGGCAAATTTTGAAAAGAGAAGATTTTTTGTTTTATTTAGATAATATCTATTTATTAGAAGGAATGTGAGAAAAAAAAAGAAATATAAAAGGTTAGTTTTGTCTTTTTAATTAACCATTGTGGCATTGTAGAAAAGTGAATGTGGCATTCTTCACAAACTTTTTTAATGTTCATGGCATTTTCCTTAATTAACTCATATATATATATATATATATATTTATATTTTTTTTTCTTCTACTTTATTATTTGATTTCTATCTCTCCTTTTTATTTTATTTTTGTTGTTACACTTTAGTTAGTTATTATCAAAAAATTATCTGTTCATTTTTATACAGTATCTTGTAATTATATTTTTTCTAAATTTTAAGATGTATATTGCTAAATTTTTTTTAAATTAGTATATTATACACTTTCCATTTTAGTTTAACATTTGTTCACTAATAAGTGGATGGCCAGTTACAGTAAGTTATGTTTAATGTAACTGGTTATCCACTTATTCGTGAACAAATGTTCAACTTTTAAGTTGAATTGTCACATTTTTAGTTGATTTTTTTTTAATGAAATAAGTTTTATCCATTACAAAATATAGAAATACTTTAACAAAACCACTTAATGAATTTTACTCTTGTTTGCATCAAAACACAATTTACTCTAATTGGTCATCCACTTATTAGTGAATAAATGTTCAACTAAAAATTTCACATGATGTGTCTAGGTCTACTTTTATGATTTGGGTACAACGACACATCAAATCCATATGACCATGATCATGTGGATACTATTATAATTTGTGGATACAAGTTACACATGTGTATAGTACCTTCAAATCCATATGGAGTTAGTGCATTAATGTTCACTTTTAATATACATGATTAGGATTTCACATTTTGTGTCTAGTATTTAGTGTGTTAGGCTTAAAGATTTAGGTGCAGTATTCTACTGATATCCACATGACCATTGATATATGGATTTGATGTTGTCGTTATATCCTAAACCCTAAATCTAAGCTCTAAACCCTAACCCCTAACCCCTAAACCCAAAACATTTACACATAATCCACATAAGTCTTAAAATATAAGTCTTAAATTATAAAATCCTAAACACTAAAACCTAAACCATGAATTTTTCCAAAAATCCAAAACCTAAACCCTAATTCCTACCACATGAACCCTAAACCCTAAACCCTAAATCATCACATGGTGATGTGTTACTAGTATTCATGAATTATATGATAAATCTTAAACCCTACATTTTAAACCCTAAATCATCACATGGTGATGTGTTACTAGTATTCACAAACTTTTTAATTAATTAGGTTTTTATATGTTTTAAAAATATTAAAGCATAAGTAAGTATCCACAGTTTACCATCCATTTATCGTCAACCAAATGTTCAACTAAAAATGGATAGCATACAATTTATTCATCTAAAATATAGCAAAGTGCATCTTAAAATGTAGAAAAATGTAATCATAGTCTTTTGTGTAAAAAAATATACAAAATTTATTAATAATAACTAAATAAATGATAATAAAGATAAAAAGAAAAGAAAAAAAAGAGAGAAAGAAAGGGGGAACCATCGAGTAAGTACAAAAAACAGACAATCAGTTATGTCCATTGGATCTTACCACAATTGTAATTATTGTATGACCAGGAATACTTACCACAACTGTAATTTTTTGTGTCTCAAAATAAAAGGACAAGGGCAAACTTGTCTTAGTTTTATAAAAACTCATCCAAAACACCCCAAAGAGTATAGCACACTCAAAAAGTGGGTGTGGCTGCAAGGGAGTTTGGCAAAAGTGGGTCTATGTGTAATTCTCCCTATTATTAAAGGGAGTTAAGAATGTGGACTTGTCCATAGATCTCAGTCTTATTAAATTAATATTTTAGAGTATCTCCAGTTATGTAAGTGGTGAAGATTTCTCAAAAAAAATAAATAAATAATATTTTATTAAACAACAATATTTTAATTTTTTATTAAGTTTAAACCACTAAAAAAAATGTCATATGTAGAAACAAGGTAGGAAACGGTTCTCAAACAATGATTTCCAGAACAGTTTTACCATATTTCTTACTTTTTTTTTTGTAGTAATTTTGTTGAGCAACATCCATTGGAATCGACCTAAGAGCAACTCCCGTTGGAATTAATCTTAGAGCAACTCCATCACTTATATAGCCATTTGGATATAAAGATAATTAAAAAATCATATTTTTAATTTTATTTAATTATTATAGTTTGTCCTACCAATCAAACGAAGACAACAATGAGATGATCTATCATAATATTATAAATTAGTATCCTGTTTTATTAGAAAGTTTAATTATCATTACTAAAAAAAGAAATAAAAAATTACGTTAATACTATATATTTGAGTAATCTAATAGATATACAGTAGTAATGTGTCGTCTAAACAATATTTTACTTAAATAAAATAAAATAAAAATTATGTTGATTGGATATGAAAATTTATACTCGCTATGTTTCTCATAGTTTGATGTTTATTATTTTTAATAAGACAGAGAAATATTATTCTCTTTTATTTTAATTGTTTAAATCTGTATGTTTTTGTTTTCCTCACTTCTCTCCACTTTTCCATTTTCCTATCTTTTACTCAAATAAATATATACTTTTTAAAAAGTATATCAAAAATTTGAGAAAATCAATTTTTAAAAAGAAAGAATTTTTTTCTGAAACATCAAACTATTATAGACAGAATGAGTATACAATATGATTTGTAGACATTTGTTTTATTTACTGCAGATCTCTAGATTGTCTAGTCCGCCGAAAGTCGTTTTGAGACTGATTATAACACATTTAATATGATCGCCGCTTGCTGTTCACATATCAAATTCCAAAGGGATAAAAAAAATCACTCTAGTCACGATGAATAAGTACAATAGATCAATTTTGTAATTTCAGCGACAAATAAAAAGAGAAATACCTTAAAATAGCACTAAAACAAGTTTTATGGACAATTATTGTACACATTCCATAAATTTCCAATAATTGTACTATTTAATACATTCAAATATTTAATATTAATTTTTAGAATTTTGTTTTTTAAATTTGGGTTCTCAATTTCACATTTAGGATATAGATTTGAGGGATAGGGTTTAGTATTTTGAATTTAGAATTTAATTTATAAAAATTAATTGATCTATTTTTTGAATTTTAGAGATGTTGTGCTAAGTTTGAAAAAAAACATATTTTTGTGATATTTTTTTAGAATCTCCCGATAAAAACGCATAATTGTTATACAATATTCATCATTAACTGTATTGTGGTCTGTCACGATGAGCTAGTTGTGTCTATAAAGTCAACTATTGGTAATACCAATCATATAATAGTACATGAAAGGAGTTAGCAAGGAGAAAGATACAAACTTCTGCCTTTTTTGATATTCAAATTTTTTGACTTTACCCAACAAAACCAGGCTAATCCTAGACCCACAAATGGACCAACAAAATGATCATAAAGTGAAGATCCCATGCAATCATCAGTTAGATTTTACGTTGATGCGGTTTGCCGGGATACATAAATCTACTTGTGATGGATGCAGTAAAGATTCTGGCTACGACTTTTACTATATAAGTTGCAAATTTCAGGCACATGAGGAATGTATCCTCTGGCCAGACATCATCAACCACCCTTGACACTCCGAACATCCTCTGAAGAAAGTCTTGACCGAGACAGTTGACTATACAGATGGTAGATGCCATTTTTGTAAAGATGAACTTGGTGAGCAGATGTATCATTGTTCCATATGTAATTTCAGCATAGAAAAGAAGTGTTGGGTAGATAAACCAAAGCTTACTATTCATCACTCAAGGAGTCACGACCAGACATTCACCCTCTTGCCGATAAAGGTCTCCTTCACTTGTACCGCATGTGGGATAATTGGTGATCGTAACCCCTTACATTTGTCTTGAATGTGGTTTCATGTTGCACAAAGATTGCATCAGTTTGCCCCTTATCATCTTGGTCACGGCGACTGGGAATGTGGAGTTTGTCGTGAGAAGATGGATTGGCCCTTTGGAGGTTTCTCTTGCAAGCGTTGTCCCGATTACTCTGTTCACTCAAAGTGTGCGACAAGGGATGATGTGTGGGATGGAGACGAACTTGAAGATGAGCCTGAAGAAGAGGACGAAGCAGATACATACAAGGAAATAAATGAGAAAGAAATCATTCATTTCAGTCATGAAGAACATAATCTAAGACTTGGTGATGATAATGTCATCTATTGTGAAAAGATGTGGTGTGGCGCTTGCATCCTTCCCATCAATTCTGATCCATTCTTTAAATGTGTGCAATGCAAGTTTTTTCTTCATAAAGTATGTGCTAGTCTTCCTCGGAAAAAACAAAATATCCTCCATAACCACAAGGTTGATCTGAGTGGCAGATCTAGCCAAACTTGTCACCAGGTGCAAAAAACTATAAAATTGGAACATAGAGGGCGTCCAACCCGTGACCTCATTTTTAATATGGTGCATTCCTACCATTATGCCACTTTAACTTTAAGAATTCATATATAAATTAAACTATTTATAATTTCATATGGTACACATGAACCACCCTTGAATAAGGTGGATCCGCCCCTGGTTGATCTACGGGTTAAGGATAAGGCAGGCAAGTATTTTAAGTGTACATACTGTCTTAAGCTCTTCGATGGCTTCAGGTACAAGTGAAATTGTCTCAAATCATTTACACGTTGTTCTTTAAAAATAGATGTGCGATGCGGTTCAATTTCTGAGCCTTTACCTTGTTTATTGCTTCATATCTTCTTCTTTTGTAGCGGTCGACATTTTGGTAGAAATTAGAATTAGAAATGCTAGAAGAATCCGAAATACAAAATAATAAACCAAATAAACAGAGAAGTTATATAGCATCTGATATATTTTCTATGTATCCGCCTATAATTTCTCTGTTTATTTGGTTTATTATTTTGTGTTTCGGATTCTTCTACCATTTCTAATTCTAATTTCTACCAAATTGTTGACTGCTAAAATATATCGACGGATAGACCTATTTAAGGCCACAAACTTATGCTTGGCCCGTTTAGCTTGATGGTCGGCTCTGTTTCTACCGTTTCATTTAAGTATTCTCAACATGTAAGTAAACAATATACTGCAAAAGAAAAAGAAAAAAAGTGCAAAGAAAAATTAATTTAAATGATCAAAAACTATATCCATGTACATGGGTAATCACTTAATTACCCCATATATATCAAAATGAAATACGTATAGGTTGAAATTTAATGAACAAAAATTAAGACAACTTGTAACCTGACATTGTTATTATAATTAATAGACTAAATTTCTAAATAGTATAACTAAATATTGAAAAAACAAACGAAAGTTGGCATTAAAAATACTATTTTGAAAATTTTAACGAAAGAAAACATCACTACTTTGAAACAAAATAGTAATGTTAAAACATTACTTAATAGTAAACTAAATGTGCGTATCAACGTCGAGAAAATCAAGTGGTACAATTGTTTCAAGTTAATATTTGACCACTTATATATATATATATATATATCATTCTTCAACTATACAAATTTATTACATTATAGAACCGTAGCCTAAGAACATAAGATTAAATAATTAGAATTCAAATACATACATAATAACGCGGTTTACACGAACGAGAGAGGAGTGACGTTGTAGAAAGCACGTTCACATTTGTTAGCTCTGTTGATGATTTCTCTTCTTGGTAGACTAATACACTTCAACGTAAACAGCTCACTTTCTTCTTCTTCGTTTTTGTCTCTTATTTCTTTATGTGTCAAATTCACCAACCAGAATCTCATGACTTTTTCTTCCTTAGACACTTGGATATTTAAAATGATTACGATAAAATTATACTGATAGACTAAGAATGAACCTGGAGCTAGCAACATGCCAACATCAAAAAGGTCGAATGTGAGAGTAAATTTATTAAAATCAAATATATAGTCATGCATGCCTCACATACTCACAAGTCACAATATATATATATATATATAGATGCTTGCAATTTTTATAGTAATTCACTAGTAGAAGTGTAGAACATATCAAAACTATTCAATTTCTTCAATATATTTTCCCGGCAAATGGAATACCTAGTCGTAAAATATTATGTTCAGTGGATTACCAAGTTTTATTGGTCAAAATTCAGGACTCCATAAAAATACTCTTTAAGGACAGTTACTTCTTGACAAGGAGAAATTTATTAATAAGTATTCTATTATAGAAGTTTCAAAGAAAAATGTATAACGACCGAAAACTATATTGGATATATATTATATACTACACAAATGGCTAGGGTCAATGTATTTTCGATGGAAATATAAGAGTAATTTCAAGACATAGCAAAAACAGGAACTCCAGTCAAAATGAAGATTAATACTGTTTCTACTTTTACGTAAAAATATATACTTCGAATATAAAAATAAACTATGTTATTTTAAAAGGTTTGTATTTTGTACAATTTCTCGAATAGGAAAAAAGATGATGTATGTTTGTTCAATCAGTAGATTGCGTGAGTCTTTAAATTACACATGAGCGTTAGTTCGGATATGCTTGTCGTTTGACATTCTGTCCATTTCAATTTACTTATCTTATAGAAATGATCATATCACTAAATCTTTATACTGTCTATTTATTTTGGATAAAACCGAACAAACCAATAAGTGATAGTGCTCCTTATCCTTTTTACCAACTCTTTTCCGGGGTCAGCTATTAACTGGGCACCTGCTACATTATTTTACCGAAAGCCAAAAGGCAAAACAATCATGATGTGCATTCCCACTTCAGTTATAACTTTCTTTCTAGTCATATATTATGGAAGATATGCAAAAGTAATATTTTCAGTGGGTGGGTGCACTATTATAGTTGATTTATTATTTTTTTAAAAAATATTTGGAGATTATAACTTATATAAGTCACATGAGATTTGGCTACAGAATCCTTCTTTCAAAATGAAAAACAATAAAATAAATAAAAATGTGGATTCAGTGTGGAATTCGTCTACAAAATTCACAAGAAATTGACCAAAAAATATTATTTTGTTATATAAACGTTCATACGGCTTTCAATAAAGGAGTTTTAAAACGTCAAGTAGACAACATACTCTTGGTAATCTTATTTTGCAGTTTAGTAATCACCAACCAAAGCTATATTGTGTGGCCCGCATGTTGTCTTATTTTTCTTCTTAGTTCTTACTTTGCTTCTTCTATTTAAGTTACTTCTCTTTCCCCTACCTAGAAATTTCTATAGACACCTGTCTCTTCGAATTTCATTTCCTTCATATATCATTCACGTTTCTCTCTTTCTCTCTCTTTCTCTCGCTCTCTGCTCTGGAGACTTGAACAGAGAATCCTCTTTTGGTAAATTTCACATTTTTGTTTGTAGTTGGAATTGTAATCATAATTCTTATCTATACATAATCATCACATCAAGCTATATTTTCAGTTTTCAAAGCTGTTTCTCTTTCTCTTTTCTTAATTTTTTCTTTTGGGTATAATTTTTCTTGTTTCTTCTGTTTATCTTTTGTGCATGTTCTTTATGTTGAGTAAAGGTTTAGCCCTTGTGCACTTGAACACTTGAACTATCTTTGTGGGAAAAAATCATCAATATTTTTCTTGCAAAAGCCATGACAGATTTCAGTTTTCTCATGCAAAACACGCTGTTTTTTGAGTTTAGTTTTGTCTTTTTTTTTTGTTTTTTGCTCTTTGGTGGACACACTGTCCATCCAGATTTTCTGACAAAAGACTACTTTTTCACCTGAAACAAATCCAGATAAAAACACCAACTTCTGTCTTTAAGGATTATATATATCTGATTATCTGAAATCTTTAATGCTTTAGTGTTTAAGTTTTTGCAGGTTTATTATAAAAAAGATGCAAAACGTTTCTGAAGACCAAAACCAAGTGGTATATTTTTTTTCTTTTCTTTATCATAACTACTAATTACGTGGTTAACACTAAAAACCAAAATAAAATAAAAATAAAAATAAAACGTGATTACGCACAACAGTGACGCAAACGTGATTAGCTTCTTCTTTGATTATATATGGGTCAAAACTCTTTCTGTAGGTTTAAGGTCTGATTCTTATTATTATGCTAATGATTGTACAAGATATTCATATAGAATATATGAGAGAGATGTAGCTAGGTAATTTACTAATTACATTTGTAACGTTAGTATTTAATACATATGTCTATATTTATAGGTCACAGATGATAGACTTCCTCCATTTTCATGGGAAAGGAAGTTGAACAGCCAAGCAAAAAACCCTTCTGAGTTCAAACTGAGTAAGCGAGATCATCTTCATCTGGTAATTTCATCTTTCTCTCCCTCACCATTCTTTATGATTAAAGATTCTTCAATTAAAGGACAGATTCTTAAATCCTCTTTCTTGCTGTAAAAGTTATGCTTTAGGTCAGATGCTCTGTTCTTTGGAAACTAAAAAATATATAAATTAAACCTCTCTCTGTTTTGGCTTTTTTCTTTCGAATAGTTCCCATTAGGCTACAGATTGTGGCGTCACACTAAAGAAGAAGCCGCAAAAGGAAGAGTAAGATATATACTCATAGCATTTTTTTAAGTTCACAAACATTTGATCACCTTTGTCTTCCTTGAATTCTGAAAACTTACTAAACCATGCAGGCTTCGATCTTCGACATCTTTAGAAAACACCATATAACGGGAGATCATGGCGTCCCTATAGGAGGAATTGGGTATGTGATCCACATTTGCTTCACAAATTTTCATAAAACACAAAGTAACAATGCTTTAGAGTTATAAGATCTCCTCTGTTGCAATGTTCTAATGTACAAACACGTCGGGGCATGTTTCAGTGCAGGAAGCATTGGAAGGAGTTACAAGGGTGAGTTTCAGCACTTCAAGCTATTCCCAAAAATTTGCGAGGAAGCTCCAATCCTCACGAACCAATTCTCTGTTAGTAAACGATCATGAACATTGCTTGGTTTCTTGTGTAATATTGGTGGCTTGGTGAAGTATCCCTCTCATGGTTCTTGATCTTTTATAATTATAGGCTTTTGTTTCTCGCCCTGGCGGTGTTAAATACTCAACTGTTCTCTGTCCAACAAAGCCACAAGTTATTAAGTAAGCCAAATCCTTTTTTTTTTCTTGTGTCTTCATCAGATCCCTAGTTAAAAAACAGAGTGAAGGTGCAAATGATATTTATTATGTTACTGTCTATGATTGTGCAGAGACAATGGAGGTTATTTATGCAAAGGCCAAGCTCCAAAAATAGGAATTGAGTCTTGGGACTGGAACATGACAGGGGAAAAATCTACCTACCATGCTCTTTATCCAAGGTCTTGGACCGTTTATAATGGTATAATATTTGTACCAAAATGTTTCTAACCATGACTACAATACAAAATTAATCTATTGCATAATTCTTTATTTATAAAGGTTATAAAAAAAAAGTTTTTTTACTTGATGAACAGGTGAACCTGACCCTGAACTCAGAATAGTGTCTCGTCAAGTCTCTCCCTTTATACCTCATAATTATGAGGAAAGCAGTCTTCCGGTTTCAGTATTCAACTTCACGGTATGAATACTCTACTGACGTTTACCTCAACGTTATAGCTTAGGTAACAACTTGTGCTGAGCTGATTAAGTTCTTTCATGTTTCAGGTGACTAATACTGGAGCAGAACAAGCAATTGTTACTTTGCTCTTTACTTGGGAGGTACGTAATCTCAGTACATAGGAAATCATCTTCTCTAGTTCATTTCCTTTAATAACCTTTAGAAGATTGGTCCTTTCTTCAAATTTTCACTATGTAAGATATTGACCCATTTGTCTCTTTTTTGTTAATTAGAATTCTGTGGGAGGAGCTTCTGGATTAACCGGACAGCACTTCAACTCAGCAATGAAGTAGGACGCGTCATCTTCTGCTGTAAAATATTTTGCTATGGCTCTCTTTTTCTGACCTGTATCTCTTTCTCTTGTGGAATCTTCTAGGGCAGAAGATGGAGTTCATGCAGTAGCTTTACAACACAAGTAAAAAACATTTTCTCTCTTTGATTGGTTCGGTACTCGAGTTTTTTTAGTGTTGGTTAGTGGAAGATTTTGTGTTGATGATTCGTATTCATTGTTATGTAACGTACCTTGCAGGACAGCAAATGGACACCCACCAGTTAGCTACGCAATAGCGGCAAAAGAAACCGAGGATGTTCGTGTTTCCTCGTGTCCTTGTTTCATAGTTTCAGGAACTACTCCTAACAAAATCACCGCAGGAGATATGTGGGATGAGATTAAAAAGGTAACACATTTTTTCAAATAGTAATCTTTTGCAAGTTCTCACTATTATTGTTCTAAAAAAATATCAAAAGTTTTATTTCTTTTTTGTTTCTGCTCTTTAGAACGCATCATTCGACAAGTTAACCAGCAATGCATGCTTTCCTTCGAAACCTGGAACTTCCATTGGAGCAGCCATAGCAGCAAAGGTGAAAGTTCCACCGGGCTGTGACCGAACAGTCACATTTTCTCTCTCGTGGGATTGTCCAGAGGCTAGATTCGACGAAAAGACTTACCATAGGTATGTGTGTGATCCCCATTAGAATTCAATCCAATACATGTATTCACATATTTTCTTTCTAACTTAAAAGAGTTCTATATGTAGACGATACACAAGATTCTATGGCAGTTTAGGAAACGCAGCGGTAGCAATGGCTCACGACGCTCTTCTTAGTACGCAAACATATCTCATTTCTTGTTTCTTGAGTCTAGTTGAAGTAAGAGATCATCACATTCTGATGCTTTCTCAATTCTATTCTTTTTTTTCTTGACATTTCTCATTTCTTGTTATTAGACTTTTCTGATTGGGAGACTCAGATTGAAGAGTGGCAAGCTCCTATTCTTTCTGATACAACACTTCCTGAATGGTATAGAACTTTGCTTCAAACCCTTTTTATTCTTTGCCAAATTCAATTGAGCTGAAGAAAGTAATCGGAAATCATTTTCAGGTATCGGATAACTCTCTTCAATGAACTATACTATTTCAACTCAGGGGGAACCATGTGGACCGGTAACATACATTTGATTCTTCCACAAGTTTGATATATTTCTGTAACTTCCAATTTTCTAAACCTGGATTTTTTTTCTCTGTAGATGGTTTACCTCCAAAGCAAAGCTTAGATAGTATAGGAAGAAGAAAAATCTCTCTCGGTCTATCAACCTTAGACAATACTGATCCAGACCAGAACAACATAGCCTTAGACATCTTGGGAAGAATCGATGCGGTCTGCTCACAGATTCATGCTCCTTTATCCTCAAACGCTGCACTTGGAACCAGTATGATTCAGAACACCGCAGAGAACATTGGACAATTTCTTTACCTAGAAGGAATTCAATATCTAATGTACAATACTTACGACGTTCATTTCTACTCATCTTTCGCATTGCTTATGCTTTTCCCAAAACTCGAGCTAAGCATCCAGAGAGATTTCGCGGCTGCTGTTTTGATGCATGATTCCAGCAAGAAACAAGTCATGAGCTCTGGCGAATTTGTTACCAGAAAAGTTCTAGGAGCTGTTCCTCATGACATAGGTTTGAATGATCCTTGGTTTGAAGTAAATGCTTATAACTTGTTCAACACGGATAGGTGGAAAGACTTGAACTCCAAGTTTGTTCTTCAAGTTTACAGAGACGTGGTTGCCACTGGCGATCTAAACTTTGCCAAAGCGGTTTGGCCGTCGGTGTACACTGCAATCGCGTACTTGGACCAGTTTGATAAAGACGGAGATGGGATGATTGAGAACGAAGGGTTTCCAGATCAGACTTACGATGCATGGTCTTGTTCAGGCGTTAGTGCTTACTGTGGCGGTCTGTGGGTCGCGGCTCTTCAGGCCGGATCCGCGTTGGCCCGTGAAATTGGGGACAACGGGGCTGCAGTTTACTTCAATGCCAAGTATGAGAAGGCGAGAAGCGTTTATGAGAAGCTTTGGAACGGTTCTTATTTTAATTATGATAACAGCCGAAGCGGCTCGAGCTCGTCGATCTTGGCTGATCAAATGGCTGGACAATGGTAAGTGTCAAAGAGAGTGATTCTGCTTTTAGAAGTTGACTTCTCGAGTCAATACTTAGTATTGATATTTCTGCGTTATGTATAGGTATGCGAGAGCTTGTGGACTAAAGCCAATAGCGAAGGAAGAGTGGATTAAAAAAGCGTTGGAGACTGTTTATGACTTCAATGTGATGAAAGTGAGAGATGGGACACGTGGCGCTGTGAACGGGATGTTACCTGATGGACGAGTAGACACAAGCACGATGGTGTCAAGGGAGGTTTGGGCAGGGACTACTTACTCGGTTGCTGCTTGTATGATTCAAGAAGGAC
This sequence comes from Camelina sativa, assembly GCF_000633955.1. Taxonomy (NCBI): domain Eukaryota; kingdom Viridiplantae; phylum Streptophyta; class Magnoliopsida; order Brassicales; family Brassicaceae; genus Camelina; species Camelina sativa. Next base: position 16,995,901 of record NC_025687.1, on the reverse strand, counting down.
TTGCTGATAAAGGGTTTAAAACAGCAAGTGGAATCTATGAGGCCGCTTGGTCTGACCAGGGTCTCGGGTAACCTCTTCTTGGAATTAGTGTTTTTTTCTTTGTCAATTTATTAGAGTTAGTGTTCGACTAACAGTTTTTGTTCCACCTTTTTTGGTTGCAGCTGCTCATTTCAGACACCAGAAGCATGGACCACGAATGACGAGTATAGGTCACTTTGTTACATGAGGCCTTTAGCTATTTGGGGGATACAATGGGCACACACAATGCAACAACCTAAGAAAGAACAAGAACAATCATTAAAGTCACAAGAGGAAGAGGATACGTCTGTATTGTTTCAACAACACGCTGGGTTTATCAAAGTGGCTCACTACCTGAAAAACACCAAGGGAAAGGACCATAGAAACCGCCTCCNGAACGGGATGTTACCTGATGGACGAGTAGACACAAGCACGATGGTGTCAAGGGAGGTTTGGGCAGGGACTACTTACTCGGTTGCTGCTTGTATGATTCAAGAAGGACTTGCAGATAAAGGGTTTAAAACAGCAAGTGGAATCTATGAGGCCGCTTGGTCTGACCAGGGTCTCGGGTAACCTCTTCTTGGAATTAGTGTTTTTCTTAATTTGTCAATTTATCAATGTTAGTGTTCGACTAATAGTTTTGGTTCCACCTTTTTTGGTTGCAGCTGCTCATTTCAGACACCAGAAGCATGGACCACTACTGACGAGTATAGGTCACTTTGTTACATGAGGCCTTTAGCTATTTGGGGGATACAATGGGCACACACAATGCAACAACCTAAGAAAGAACAAGAACAATCATTAAAGTCACAAGAGGAAGAGGATACGTCTGTATTGTTTCAACAACACGCTGGGTTTATCAAAGTGGCTCACTACCTGAAAAACACCAAGGGAAAGGACCATAGAAACCGCCTCCAGACTACGTACGAAACCTTCCTCCGAATAATTCGCCTATAGGCCAGGACACAACCTAATTATGCATAGTCGCAACTCGCAAGACGTCAAGTTCTGTTCAGATATGCATTAACTTCTTTTGTTCGGTTTTTCTGCGGCTTCTTTTACGCCTCTTTCTACACTCTTCTTCCATGCGTTTATTTCAATTGTTAGATGCTACTTTACAATATTAAACAGAAACAACTGTTAATAAAGTTTCTACAGTCTTGGTGTGCACTAACTTGTTTCATTTAAAAAGACAATTAAGTATGTTCCTCAGAAACAACATATTTGGTAACAACTAAAATACAAAACCTTCCAAGCAAGAATCAGTAGTAATGATCACAACTCGTTAGAAATACATTGAGCAATAGCAGCAGTACAGATACAGAAGAGAAGCGAATTAGCGTGTACTCAGATCACAGTGCAAAATCTTATGAATTAGTTAAAATTGAAGAGTAAGAACTAGTTAAAAAAGAATTGAAGAGTATGAACAATTAATACTGCATAATTTTAATAATATTACTAGTTAAGATTCACAAATATTAATAGATTACACTACAAGAGACATGTACATTGTTAGCCTAGAAAAACTGCTATGGTAGGTATTTCACAGCGAAATCTCAAATGTTGTGACATCGGCAATCATGGTAGGTGTCACCCATACGATAGTCTTACACTACAAGAAAACAAGCAAGTAACGACTACACTTAGCGACTATATATGTAGTCATCAAATTTGCCGACTGAATTGCGACTACATGATAACTCAGTTGCGACTGATAGAGATTAGTCGCTATGTCGTCGTTAAATTACCACCAAGGTCGTAGTCGTAATTGAGGTCGTAAATTGACGACTATTTTATGGCTAAGTTGTTTCTTGAAAGTTACAGTCGTAATTTAGTCGCTCATTTAGCGACTACGCCAGCGACGAGGAGAAATAGTCGCTAAATTAGCGAGTAATAGGTGACTTTAAAAACTCAAACAGCAAATTTTTCTTTTCTGTTGTACTTTAAAAACTCAAACAGCAAAATTTTCTACCACTTGATCAACTAAGTGATAATTTATTAGTAAAAACCAAAGGAAAATTAAATGACATGTTACCTTGATTAAAATCTTAAAATATTGTGTGAAAATTTAATATTGTGTGAAAATATTAAAATCTTAAACCAAAGGAAAGTTTGCTTAAAATCTTAAAATATTGTGTGAAAATATTAAAATTTAATATTGTGTGAAAATAATTATTTGGGCAGTTGCTATTGTGGAAATAATATTGTGTTTAAATAATTATTTATGTATTTTTGAATTAACAACAACATTTTATAAAATTAACAACATAAAAAAAAATTGGGCTAGATCCAAATCCAGTTAAAATTCCATCTTCTTCCTAAAGCCCTATACGACACAATCGATCTCTCTTCTTCTAATCTCTTTGAGGAAAGCAATGAAACCCTAAAGCCGCCTTCATCTCCTCTCATTCTCTCTTCTCAGTCTCTTTTCTCAGTCTCTTCTCAGTCTCTCTTCTCAATCTCTTCTCAATCTGTTCGTAGTCTCTTCTCAGTCTCTCCTCAGTCACACGATGCCTAATCGAGGAAGAAAGAGAAAACTTGTTCGTAATGTTTCTCAGAGTCCCGGAGTGTTAAGACTACGGCCTACTAATCTACCCAGTCAGTACGACTTCACGCCGGCAGTCCAAGCTCCTCATCCGCGGAAGACACCTGAAGAAGAAGTCCCCATTTTGCCACGACATTCAACCCAATCCCCCATCCGGGACTATCCTCTGCCTCAACAACTATTTCAGGGCTCCTTTATTCGCCAACCTCAACCTCAAGTACGCCGGTCTCCTTCAGAAGAAGTTAACTACAATCCAGCGACTCATGCAACTCTTCAAGATGACCCTCCGCCTTCTCCAGCTCAATGCTCTCAGACTCGTAGTCATCAAACTCGTAGTCATCCATCGACTCCATCATCCCAAGGCAACAAATTCGAAGAAGAAACTTCTGCGGTGTTGCCGGAGCTCCAGGAGGACGTGGTTCGGGATCTAAATGCCCTGATTCTGGTGCCAAACAGGGAGAAGTTCACCACAGTCCTCTCTCCCACACCCATACCGAACACCCAATGGTATGATTTTTCTCTCTTCTCATGTATTGTAATGGTGTTTTTTGAATGTTAGAAGAGAAATCTGTAGGTCAATGCTCGATAACGTGAGTAATTTTATTATGATTTCGTTTGGTTTATTGTGTCTTTAGGATTGTGTTTGATGATCCAAGTATAGTTAGTATACGTTTTGCTCTGTTTTTGGAAAGATCTATTGCTTGTGTATTGAGATTCATATTTATGTTTAATGATTCAAGTATAGATTGTGTTCATGCATCAAACCGTAGAAACTTTTTCTGGAGATTCATGTTTAGGCTTTTTTTTAATCCAAGTATAGGTTTTGTCTATAATCTTTGCAAAATGATCTTTGTTTTCTCTTGGATTCTCATGATCATGTGGTTCTATGTTCCACGAGTCAAGATAGTTTTTTGTCTTGGTGAGTCAATGTTTTGTGAATGTGCGTATGCGTATTGTTTCTTTTGACTCATTAACTGATGCCTCTTTTATTGTTTCTTTTGGTTCATGTGTATGGAGCTTTTAAGTAACCTACTGACGAAGGCTTATTTGTTCATGTGTTTGGAGGTTTACTCGTGACAAAGGATCGAAACTTGTTCAGAATATTACTAAAATTCTTCTAAACAAATTCGAAGGTCCCTTCTACAACTGGACATGTGTGCCGCGGGAAAAACAAGAGAGATACTTCCTTGAGTTCGCGGTAAGGATTTATGTCACATAGCTTTACATGTCTTCTTTTCACTCACAATAAGCCTTATGTCACATAGCTTTACATGTCTTCTTTTCACTAACAATAGCTCCTTTTTTTTCTAGAAAACCCACACCTGGGATCCTTTGATAATCAGAACTGTTCAAGCTTATTTTGAGGAAATCTGTCAAAAGCGGATCAAAGACATGGTTAGTACTGTGAGGACTAGTCGAGTTCAACCAAACTGGATTGGAAACACTTTCTGGAGAACGATGGAGGATTACTAGGACACTGAAGAAGTACAACAAAAGAGTAAAACCTACTCTGATGCTCGTATGTCTGACCGTAACGGCCTAGGTCCTCACATCCACCTCTCATGGCCAAAGTCGTATCGACAGCTTCAAGACGAAATGGTTAAGTAGCTGTTATTTTTGCCACTTTCAATTCTTATATAACTGTTATTTTTTTTAGTTAATCTCTTCTAACATTGCAGGTTGAGGAATTGGGAAGAGAAGTCCGACTTGGTGAGGTTTTCATCATGTCACATACAAAGCCTGATGGTACATATGTTGATCGGAAGGCAGAGAAGATTGCAGAAACATATGAGAAGTCTGTTCAAGAGAGGTTGTCTTTTGTTAGTCTAACCATCCCTTTGCGACTGCAAGTGTGAGGAATTTGTTTGCGCCTTCTTTCCTTATAGATATCGCTTATAACCTAACAAATGAATAATTAGTATGTAATCCATGATATAACATTGAAAGTCATTTATTTGTAAATGCATACCTTGAATTCATTGCTATTTTTATATTTGACAAATTTACGCCACTCGAAAGGAGATATATTCTTAGGTCACAGATTCATTCTCTCTTGGTTAGTATTAGCTTCTCTAATAAATTTAACAATGCCTGATTTATATGCCCTCCATAAACATCCCATCTGCTTCAGCACTGCAACCTTTTGATACTCTTCATCTACTGCAAACCTTGCCTACACTTATTACAGGAAAAAAAGTAATTTCAAAACCAATATTTGATCAAAGTTAATTAAGTAAATGAAAATGGCATACCTGAATAGATTTCCAGAGAACTATCTTGATGTCTTCACCTACTTTGGGCCAATGATCAATTGTGATTGGAACGTGTTCCCGTACCAATGCGCCTACGTATGATGCCATCTTAACTGACCCTTCACCATAAGGCTCTCCCATGATAGTGTATTGTACTTGAACTCTGGTATTTGGATCCTTGGTGATGTCTTTCATTCGTGTTGGTCCTCACTGTCTCTTACTCTTTCTTTCAACAGGAACATATAATTCAATTTCACCTTCAGGTTCTTCTTCTTCAGGTTCTGCATCGACCAATGGCTCTGTAATTGGATCCTCTATAGGATGCTCATCTGGTAGTTGGACTCCAGGTTCTACAAGTTCTGATTCAATAGTGCACACATATTGTACCTCCTCATCGACTTTCTTATCATCACCCTTTCTTCCATGCTTTTTCTTTGTACGTGTCATGTCAAATCACCTGAAAGTTAGACACAATAAAAAGGAAATTAGACACAATAAACCGGTTATGATTTGTCATCAAAAGGAAAAAATGTGGAAGAAAATGCACAAGAAACAAACAAACAGAAGACAAAGCAAACATTTCACACATATATTCCTTCACAGTCTGTTCGCTCATTTTCAGATTCATCCAAGTCAACACCAACGTCAATATTTGGTAGCAATGGCCTAATGTCTGCTATTCCATCTTCAAATTCTTTTTGAGTGTATTTTCTTGAAGGACCTCTCATAGCCACATACCAACTAGATGACTCATTTTTCCCTAGAGTGAAACACTTGCTTAGCTTGAGAGACTAATATGTATGGATCCCTTGAGAAAGAGACTTGACTATGATTCAGGTTCACAAGTGTGAAACCATCTTCTACCTTAACTCCATTTCCCTTTACTGCCCATTGAAAACGGAAGAGAGGAACGTAAAACACATTATAGTCCAACAATATAATGTCAGTTACTCTCCCATAGTAAGATACCAAATCCATTACTTGTGAAGTGTTCTTTGCACTAGACCTACAGATTGTCGTAGCCTCATAAAAGACACCACTATTCTGACTTTGTTATAAAATGATACTGTGTGAAACCATTACTCATTCACAATATAACATGTATACGACCGTGCGCAACTACGAGGACCATATGCCAACCATTTAAGTGTTTCATCATGTCTGTTGGAATAAAGAGGTATCCGTTAAAAAAAATTGATTGAGGTCAGAAAAAATATAGAAACAAGACAAATATTTTCTGATAAAGTCTAACTAGCCTGTTCTTTTAGCCATGATGCAAAATTCTGAGTATGCAAGCTCCATAAACTTGATGCATCTCGTCTACATCTTCCATTCGATTCTGGTAGATGCTGCAAATGTTCACTTGGAAGATAACCAAAAAAAAACAAGAAGGATCAACGACAGCATAATAATTAATATATATAAATTAATAATGAAATATAAAGTTGTGGCACTTACCCAACATAAGGATCAACGACAGCTATATTTTGTATGACAGCCATATGGCACATTCTCTTCTCTGTTTCAGTAAGAGTGATTGGAGTGCCTGCAGATATTGGACGTCTTTCCAGAATCGTGTTGTTCTCCAAGTCAGTGTTTCTATCCATCTTTTCTTGAATATTTGTACTATTTTCAAAAATTCATTACAAAACTGGATGCATTCTTCTGAAAGGTAGCAATCAGCAATACAGCCCTCGGGTCTTGTAGTGTTTCTCACATAGTCTTTAAGAACTTTCATATACCTCTCAAATGGGTACATCCATCTAAAATGAACTGGACCACCTAGCCGAGCTTCACGTCCTAGATGTACCGTCAAATGCACCACGATATCAAAGAAACTTAGAGGAATATATCTTTCAAACATGCAAAAGGTTTCAACAATCTTAGCTTCCATTTCCAATATCTGATCCCTATCAATTACTCGCTGACACTGACACAACTGATTGAAGAATGCGCATAAGCATACAATTTCTACCCTCAAACCTTTGGGTAACAAACCTCTAAGTGCAATTAGAAGAAGTTGTTGCATTATCACATGATAATCGTGGGATTTCAGACATGTGACCTTACAATCTTGTAGTGATACACCTCTTGTTATGTTTGAGTAGTATCCATCTAGGCCATTGAAATCAAAAAGTCTCCTACAAAATATATTTTTCTCTCCCTTGGACAAAAAAACCAAGCTGCTGCAGGTACATATGTTCTGTTTTCTTGTATTTTATGATGCAATTCTTTCCTAATACAAAGGACCTCCAGATCTTTGCGAGCATTAAGACCATCCTTAGATTTCCCACAATGCAACAATGTTGATACTATACTCACAGCCACATTTCTCTCGACATGCATTACATCAAGGTTATGTCTTACGGGGAGCTCCTAACCAACACCCAAACAATAAACATAAACAGGTCTCAAACGAAGCCTAGTTGATAAAATCAATAGAACAGAACATGACAAAAGACTTAACAAACCTCCCAATAAGGTAGTTTGAAAAAGATTGACATTTTCTTCCATCTTGATATCTCCTCCTCGTCTATCTCTTCCTCTTCATCTTCCTCAGATTCACTAGATAAATCCTCACTATCAGAACCTAATCCAGTATACGCCATCCTGTTTCTCTTACATGGAGACTGTTTCAAATTGCCACAGTTGTTTTTCAAAATTTTCAAGTGTTGAGAAATTTCCTGCCCACTTAATATTCTTTTTTTTTTCTCCCATGTTCAGCTTTTCCATCAAACCAAGAATTTTTCCCCTGAAAACTATGTGTTGATGGCAGATCCTTTCTATGGCACATGTAGACATGTTTTCTATTGAACTTCAACCACATACTATCTGTATTTTTCCCACATAAAGGACATCCCATTTTACCCTTTATTTTACAGCCTGCAAGATTCTCATATGCAGGAAAATCACTAATCATCCATACCAGCATTGCCTTAAGAGTAAAAGTTGATTTACTAAAGACATCATATGTTAACTCCCCATTGTTCCACATATGTTGTAGATCCTCAATAAGTGGTTATAAGTAGACATATATATTATTACCCGGTTGTTGTGGACCAGGATTTAACAATGTAAGCATAATGTTCTCCTTCCTCATCCATAAGTCAGGTGGCAGATTTTAGTTTACTAACATAACAGGCCAACAACTATACATGGTATTCTTCATGTTGAATGGGTTAAACCCATCAGTGGAAAGTACAAGCCTCAGATTTCTTTCTTCAGATGCAAATGAAGGGTATTTAGCATTCATCTGATCCCATGTGACTGAATCCACATGGTGTCGGAGTTTTCCATCATTGCTCTTGTTATTAAAATGCCACTTAAAATCCTTAGCCATATCCTCAGACCTAAACATTCTCTTAAAGCATGGGATTATGGGAAAGTACCATAATAATTTATGAGGGACACCTTTTCTTTACTTCTCTAGTATGCATGTTAGTCTTTCTATCTTGAACCCTTTCATTTAGGACAGTTATCAAGTTTCTGGTACTTCATTCTGAATAGGATGCGATCATTGACACATGCATGAATCTTTTGGTAACCCATATCAAAGGATTTCAAAAATTTCTTCACCTCGTATAATGATCAAACACATATAATAACTCAATCTAAACAATCTCTATATTTCTGTATATTTTAAACCAAGCAATCTGAAAAAAAAAAAAAAAAACAAACAAACTCGAATGTTTCACAGAATAAAAGAGAAGATGGTACTAACCTATTGTGTGATAAAAGAGAAAGATAAGCTTCAAACTCCCAATATTTTACTCAACAACACTTGCAAAACAATATAATATTACATAGTCAGTAATGTTATAAAAGATCTGCAGATTCAGAGAACATATGAAGCTAAAACAGTTTAAGATAAGTGGAGATTCTAACAAACTCGATTTTAAGAAAATTTCGCAAAGAACATACATGCAATAAGAGGAGATTCTCGATCAAATCATATAATAACACAAACGCATGTGGCAAACCAAATCGGATTTTTAGAACAGTTCCAACACAGACTAAAGAAAAAAAAATCTGGTGAACAGATCCAAATAAGATTTTAACCGGTGATAAAATCAGATTAAAGAAAAAAATCAGATTAAAGAAAGAAATTAACAGAGTAAGATAGATATTTGTCTTCGATTTGAGCTCAATGCAGACAAAAATTGGTGAAATTAGGGCCGCCAATAGTTCTGGCGATGTCGTGGCTTATTACCTTCTACTACGGAGGCGACGGAGGTGACAGAGGTTACTGGAAAACCAATTTTAGGGTTTGAGAGAATTATGTCTGAGAGATTGTTTTTTATCTTATAGGGTTTATCCAGAAAGAGGGAAAAGAGAGAGGAATGAAGGCAAAAAGACTAATTTTTGGTTAAGTATTTGGTGGAATTAGATATTTTAGTTTTCCGCTTATTGAAATCCTATTATAGCGTTACTAAAAAGCTATTATATTATAACCAAAATTGTAACTTACCTTCAACAGTATTTGAGCAAACGGTGCTATAACAATATGCTATCAATGTAGAGTTTTTTTGTAGTGTTACGTAGACAAAGGGGATGTTGTTCACATATATATTTATCTCATGCCGATGTTTATCCAACGGTGCTACTTTTGCGGAATGAACCAAGGGTTAAAATATTACTTTCAATGATGGGAGTTCTTCGTATCTTTATCATTGTGATGGGACTTCTTCGTATTGTAAAGTACATCTTATTTTTATCATTACATATCTTATTTGGAGCTACAAATTTGTAGTTTTCATGCTGCAAAACTTTACAAAGAGAAACCGGTGAGCCGCAAAGACAGTCGTTTGAAAGCTTTTCGCAAAGATGGTTTTGACTTAGGTTTAGGTTTTGCAGTCCAGCTACCATCACAGGTACCTTCCCAAAGACTAAGTTCCTTGACAGATCCAAGATTCTCAATGATTTCGCAAATATTAGCTTCCCCATGTCGAATCGGAGTTTGTTGCCCGACACTTGAAACTCCAGCAGCTTTTACGCTTGGTTTAGGATCCATGTTGTACTACCAGGATCTCGTTTTCTGACAGATTGAGGTAAGAGAAAAATTTTGCCCTCGCTGGCTTCCAATCATCTAACCTCATCTTGATACCGCATTTTACCAGTTTCAACGAGTAGATAAACTGCGACGAGGTCACCCATTTCGGTATTTTTTTAAGGTGGAATTGATTGTACGACAAATCAAGATAAAGATTCCACCCAACGATCTTCAATGTAAGGAATGGACCGTTTAGAAGATTGTGGGAGAGATCAAGATGAGCAAGTTTGGTCATATCGGCAAGACCTTTTTTGGTACAACCCCCAAAAACTGATTCTTGGAGGGATACAATAAGCAGAGCGCCTTAAATCTTGATAAATAGTTGTGGATCGTTCCTGAGAGCTTGTTATGGCCTATGTCGAGGTACACGAGACTTGGTGCTGTAAATAAGTGACCCAAATGTAGAATATAAAAAAAGTAGGGGTGGGCATTTTAACCGAACCGAACCAAACCAACCGACCCAAACCAAACCCAAATATCTATTCAAACCATTTGGTTATATTTTTTGTTAACCCGAATGGTTAAACCGAACCAAACCGATAACCCAATGTGCTTTTTAACTAATATTACCGTAATTTGTAATTATGTAATATTCTCACTAACCCATGATTGCTTCCTCTCGCACATGTTTAATCGTTTCTAACCCTATGTTCTAAAGTATAAAACTCAAGAGACGTCAAACTTCCTTTGTTCTATGTCCTCTTCCTCTGTTCTCTGTCCTCATAATCAAGGTTCTTTGATTCCATGGAAGACGGATGAAACAGAGGATTTGACGTTTGTTTGGCATCGCGACTGAGAAAAAGAAAATCATAATATGTTGCGATGTAGAGAGCAAAGGAAGAAGTGAACAACAGTTGTTCTTGGAACAAGACGTAGAAGTTGGAGAAAGGAGATTCAAGGATTAAGATCCAATTGCATCGAATGGTTTCTCGTATATGAAATCAGTTGATTCGGTTAGTATCTCTCTCTCTCTACGGTGTGAAAGATTAGCATCAATGTGATTCCTAATCTAAGAAACTCACAAGGAATGAAGTTGAAGTCACGAGAAGTTTAAGTTCGTTGGGGTCTGGATCAAAGTAATTTGGGATTGGAGTAAGAAGTTTTCAAGGTGATATGTTTCATCGATTGAAGACAACTTCAAGTTTCTGAGATTGTGAGGTTGTAAGTTATATCCTCAAATGGTTTTGTATCTGCGTTGTTGCGAGAAGATCAAGGAAGGCTTGTTGGTTAAGGTTATTGCAAGTACAAAGAAGACTTGGTACAGATTGAAGAAAGAAGCATCAATCATAAGAAAGAAGATACTAAAAACGTGTGTGAGTTCAATTGATGGATTCTCAAGAGAATGACCAGAATCAAAGCACCATCATGAAGAATCAAAACTTGGTGAAGTTTGCATTCGCTGCAAGTCACATGAATAAATTTGTGAGGTTATGAAATCTTCAGGTCTGCAAGAGTTTGTTAAAGCACAAGTTTGTATGTCAAGAAGATAGATTGATCAGCTGGTTATAGGAAAGATTTAGATATGAAGACTCAAGTTTCAGAATTCTGTAGAGAATGTTTAAAGATATGAATTTAGTTGAAGTTTTAAATAGGATATTCAAATCAGGTTGTGAATCTTAGACATGTGAATTTATGGAGGCTATGAGATAATTTCATAATGCATTATTTCTAATAAGACAAAGTTACAGAAGACTACATAAGACGATAGATTCTGAATATGAGTGAAGAGTCTACAGGTTTAAGGCTGTTTAGGTGGTCTATAAGACTAAGGTACACAATCTGATCTCACAACATCAGATTGGGAGCTTTATTAGAAGCAGGTTCTTGAAGAGTTTTCAAAAGGGATTAAAAGAGGTTGTTGGAAGTAGCTATATAATGGGCAGTAACATGTGTTCAAGTTATACAGTCAAGCAGACAAAGTTTTATGATTGATAATCATAGGAGACAGTGATAAAGAAGTTCTTAGCTCATCAAGACATGGAGAATATGGAGAGGTTACATACAAGGATCTCAGTTTCAGGTGGAGTCATCAGTATCACATAAATGTATTTTGTGATTTCAGGTGGATCTCTACAGTTACAAAGTATCTCAATTAGCATAAGCATAAAGACATTGTCTGAGTCAACAGGTTCAGAAGCTCATCAGAAGTTAATTATGAGAAGAAATCAGTTGCTGTTTGGGTATGATTCAGGTTGGTCAAGTGTGTGGAGAAGACAGAGGTTTAAGAACAGATTTAAGATGTAAAAAATGTTCAAGCATGATCAGGTTGCAACAAGAGTGAAAAAGAAAAGTTTTTTTTTCAGGTTTAAGGATGCTTTATGGTGGTGGAGACATTTGGATATCAGTTTCTAGTTTTAGGAGTTCTTTAAAACTGAAGGAAAAACACAAGTTGAAATTATCTTTGAAGTGATTTCTCATTGGAGTCTTCAAGGAGAAATTAGAAGAGACAAGTGTGAAGTCGTGCAAGAAATGTCTCAAGTTTTACTTCAAGAAAGGATATTGAGTTGGTGTGTTGGAAACTGAAAAACATCCGAGAAAGGATGAAAAATGCAGACTGTTCAAAATGCATTGAGAAAGGAGTACTGTTAAACATCTGGTCACCTGGTTTGCTTCATAAGAAGTAACAAGAAGGCAAAAGGGAAAGAGGCTCATGAGGATAAAGACTAAGAAAAGATTCAGATTGAATTGTTGGTCTTTACCAAATTTACACGTACTCAATATATGGTTCCATGACTATTGTATTCAAGAGAATATACCAATGAGCTATGTCTCGCTCTTTATCTGTCGACATTCAAGGACATGTTGATATACCTCAATATCTTCATTGTCATTATATGTTTCTTCAATTGAAACAGATTTATATGCATTCACCAGCCAAGTAGCCATCAACCATGCAAGCTTCTGGCACAGCCTATTGAAGTAATTGCATGCATGATTCACTACTATACGAGGTCCTTTAGATAGTAAACCTCTCAACACCACATGAAAAAAAACTTTGCATTATAACATGATGGATGGTCATGTGACTTCAGACTAACAGTGTTGGGAGGACACACAATTGGATATGTTGGCACAATATCCATGATAAGGACCTCCGAATTTGAATAACCTTCTACAAAAATTATGTTTTTCCTTCCTTAGAAAGCCAATACGCAGCTGGGAAGTGGGTTCTCTTCTCACATATCTATGTATGTAAGATATGTGATTAGATTTTAAATACCAATATATTCTAAATCTTTTCTTGCTTTCAACTCATCATCGGATTTTCCACTATACATCAAAGTAGATAATAGTTCATCGAACAAATTCTTTTGCACATGCATGATATTAATATTATGCCTCACATGCATATACTAAAACAATTATTACAAGTTGTTTTTAGAAACAGACTTTAATAGATAAAATTAACAAACATACTCAAATTATATTTGTTATAACCTTTAACCTTCCAATAATGTAAGTACAAAATAATTGATATTTTCTTCCACCGCTATTGATCATCGACTTCTTCATATTCATCAGCTGAATTCAAATCATCATCATTTTCTTCGACCCTTTTTCTCTTGCCTTTCTTATTTAAGGTTCTCAAGTATTTCTGCTCCACTCTTAAATATATATGCAGTACCAACGTCCAGCGTGTTGTCAAACCACATTTTCCTACGTCTGTAATGATTCCTAGGCCTCAAACGCTTCTTGTTTCCCATATATACATGCTGGCGACTAAACTTTAACCACCTATGAGGTGTATCCTTCTCACAAACATTACTTGCTTGCTTCCCTTCACTTTACATCCAGCTGATGTACCTAATGGTGGATACAGTGATACTCCATAAAAACATAGCTCTTAGAGTGTCACTATCCTTCTTAAACGCGTCATAAACTTCCATACCATAATTCGCAATTCTTTCAGCTCATCTATCAACGGTTATATATATACATCAGTGTTGTTGGTTTGTGCGGTTGGTCTAGGTATTAACATTGACAACATGATGTTCTCTTCTTTCATACACTCAATTGGAGCTATATTGTAATTAACTAAGAACACTGGACATGTGTTGTACTTGGTGTTTTGGATAGCCAACAGATTCTTCCCATCAGTAGAAATTCCTAGTCTAAGGTTTCTTGCATTCGCAGCAAAATCTGGCCATTCATTGTTTACCTGAATCCAAGTAAGGAGTCCACCGGATGCTGCACCGTACCATCGTCACTATCATTAGTGAAGTGCCAATGTAAATCCTCAACTAATCGTTTTGATCTAAACATCCTCCTAAATCAGTCTTTTATTGGAAAGTACCTTAGCACCTTTGGTTAAATCCCTTTATTCTCTTCACTAGTGAGATTATTTGTTTCCCATCTTGATCCATTACATGTTGGCTCGCTGACTCAGCATATTGACTCTTATAAAGGATACAATCATTTATGTAGGCGTAAATGGAATCATAACCACAACCAAAAAGCTTCAAAAATCTCTTCATCCCGTTTGTAGACTTAGGCAGCATATTTTCTCCAGATAGCATGTCATGAACTATTGTGAGAAAACTATTCAAAAAAGTTCTCTGACATCCCACTCTTGATCTTTATCCCGTAAAGTCCCATGAATGCATAAACCTTTGTGTAGTTTGCACAAGTCGAGTATAATGGAGATTCTTCATCCTCTAACTTCTTCTACATTTTGATTCTGAGATGATTGCTTGCCTACACTCGATTTAAACGTTGTCCTAATCAAGTCGTAAGGCTCATATTCAGACGTATCAACATCCACTGTCTCATTTGACTGATGAACCACATTGTGGAAATCAAGGCAAGGGTAGAACATATCTGATATATTACCCAAACATCTTGCTAAATCAAACACAAAAATTAGTTGCTCCTAGGTCATCATACTCAAGACTATTCCTGTAAGTAATGAGTCAAGAAAAAACAATAAGGAACCCCAATCATGAAATGAATGAAGAAGATGTGTAATAAGATTTAATTTAATACCTTGGTAACTAGATCCAAGCTTTATCCTTGTTTCAACAGCTCCAACCAATTGTGCATACAAGTAGTTATCACATACACGTTAAGTCACAACAACAACGAAAAATCTGCTAGAAGAATCAAGTTGGAGTGAGATACCTGCTAGATTGTCTTCACTTTTAGCATAAATCGATCTACAACAGAAAACTTAAAGAATAAATCGACAAACGAAAGAGTCAAGGGAAGAAAAATAGAAACAACAAGTTAGAAACCAAACCCCAGAAAAACCAAACAACAGTGAGATTACAATATTTTGTTTTTGAGTGAGATTTACCAGAAGAATCAACAACAACCGATAGATGGGTAGCTAGATTAGAGTGTTTTCGTTCAAAAGAGTCGGATTTGGCAAAGACTGTTACTAAGATTTGTGTGGGAGAGTGAAATTTTATGTAATGTGACTGAGTATTGTGTGGGACAGTGAAATTTTTGTGGGAGAAAGTTAAATTTGGCAAAAAAAACTGTACCAAATCCTGTGAAAAATCGAGCAAAAGAGAGAGAGGGAAGAAATAAAATTTTAGGGTTCAGCAGAGTAATTGCAATTATTTTTACAAAAATTGGAGATTTAATTTTTGTCAAGAAATAAAAAAAATTTAGCCTCCAAATTTTTCTAAGATATATTTTATCGCCTAAAACTATCAGAAAGTTTGCAATTTAGTATTGCCATTAAAAAATAACCCAGCCAAAACTTAAAAAATGTTAAATTTTTTAAAATAATGGTTTTGTATCGATAGCATTATTGCCATAAACACTATACTATATTAAAACTCAATATTCTTGTAGTTAATGAATGTATTGTTGTTGTTAATTTGTGTGGGAAATTAATTAGTGATCTCATATATAACTTATATTTTTTGCCTTTATAATGAGTAAATTAAAAAAAAAAGGGTTAAAATACTTTTTTTTATGTTAACTCAGAGAGTAAACACCTAGACCTATGGAGGGGTCTGAGACTAATCTCTCTGGGGGAAGGGTATCCCACGGGTAGGGTCCCCCAGATATGCAAATGGGCCGTAAGCAATGGGTTCATACACATGTGGCTAAAGGGATAAAGCTGAGCAATTTGCGCTTGGAGAGAATCGATCCCTGACCTAGAGGGTAACTCTTCCACCAAGACTAGAACCACTAACCCACCACCTCGTTGATGAAAGCAATGTAAACTACGGAGGAAGATATCCTGACAACAGGGCGACTCTTCCACCCATACTCCAACTACTTTCCCTTTTCCATTTTCTAATGAGTAAACAAATAAAACCAGTGGTTTTTTAAAAAAAATAAACAAAGGTTAAAATAAAACCAGTGGTTTTTTTTTTATGAAGAAGGGTTAAAACACTACGTTCACTAATGCATTTTCATTATTATTGTGATGGAGCTTATTTTGATCAGTACAAATCTTATTTGGGGATACAAATTTGTAGTTTTCATGCTGTTAACGTTTGCATGGAGAAAGTGGTGAGCCGCAAAGACAGTCGTACCTTTGAACGCGCTGGCCAGAAACTTTGTCACTGGAAGCTCTCCGCAAAGATGATTTTGACTCACGTTTAATGTCTTTAATCCAGCCACGGTCGCTGGCACCTTCCCAGATACCAAGTTCCTTGATATATCCAACATAATCAATGAGTCCCTAAATTTCAGCTTCCCCATGTCGAACCGGAGTTTGTTGCCTGGCGCCTGAAACTCTACCAGATTCAATGCTTTTTTTAGGAACCATGTTGGACTCCCAGTGATCTCGTTTTCTGACAGATCGATGTAAAAGTAAAATTGTGGTCTTGATGGCTTCCAGTCGTCGAACCTCATCTTGATCCCGCATTATACAAGTTTCAACCCGTAGATAGACTGCGACGAGGTTACCCATTCTGGTATTGTTGTTAGGTGGAATTGGTTGTATGACAGATCAAGAAATACGATGCCACCAACGATCTTCATTGTAGGGAACGCACCACTTAGAAGATTGTGGGAGAGATCAATATGAGCAAGTTTGGTCATATTAGCAAAACTCTTTGGTACGACACCGGAGTACTGATTCTTGGAGAGAACCAATGTGGAAAGCACCTTAAGTCTCGATAAAAAGTTGGGGATCGTCCCCGAGAGAATGTTCTGGCTTACGTCAAGGAGCTCAAGAGTTGATGCAAGCAATGTCAACGACGGAGGAAGATTTCCTGACAATCGGTTCTGAGAGATTTCCTGACAATCGGTTCTGAGAGAGATCAAGAAATACAAGTTTCGTCCTAGATTTGAAAACATTTGGGATGGTACCGGAGATGCGGTTTCCGCTGAGTCTGAGCAACGTTAAACTAGTCAAGTTAGATATGGAAGTTGGGATCGGACCACTGAACTGGCTTTTCTGCAGAGTTAACTCTATAACCTGGCTTAGTGCACCGATGTTAGCCGGAAGGGGACCAGAGAGACGAGTATTTGTGAATTCAACGTACTTTAGATTTGTTAATTTGAAAAGAAATTGAGGAAATGATCCAGTGACATTTATAAGATAGTTGAAGTAAACTCCCTCGAGGTGTTGAATTTTTGCCAGGGAGGGCGAGATTGTGCCAGAGATGACGCTTTGGCCAAGAATGTCAAATCCATTGATTTCAAGTTCGGTGACGCGGTCACCGGTGTTGCAAATGACACCCATCCAGTAGCAACATTTAGTACCTTTTTTCAACTGGCTTAGAATGCCCAGACGATCTCGAGTTATACCCGATTTGAAAGCTAAAAGACCCGCCTCATCATCAGGATGACACGTGGCAGCTCCGGTGGGGC
The DNA here is from genome assembly GCF_000633955.1 of Camelina sativa. Lineage (NCBI taxonomy): Eukaryota > Viridiplantae > Streptophyta > Magnoliopsida > Brassicales > Brassicaceae > Camelina > Camelina sativa. The sequence goes on along the minus strand of NC_025687.1, from coordinate 16,978,260 downwards.
TTAGACACTGAAGAAAGAGAACTGCGGCAAAGATGGATAGAGTGAAGGATCGAGTGTTCATGGTGGTGTTGTGTGGTGCAATTGAGAGAAGCAATAGGTAGCTATTAATAGTAATAGAGTGAGTGTGTTTACTCTCGAGATCTTATTTCATTTTTTTTCTTTACATTTTTTAATTCTTGTAACACGTTTCTTTTTGTCTAGTCAAATAAATTTTAAACAAAAATAGTTGACGATTTTTGACCGATCCATGTGCGTCTATCTATAAGAAGTGGCGATAAGTAATGTCTTGATGACCACATGTTACAGACTTGGTAAGCGCTCCTGTATATTTTAATCCACAATCCACCGTTTCTAATTAATTCTTTAAGCTATTAACCTGCTATTTTTGTTCACTATGTATTGGTTTAATAATGCAATGGGTAGCTATTAATAGGGTGAGTGTGCAACTCTGAGATCTCATTTCAGTTTATTTCTTACATTTTTTATTTCTTATAACACGTTTATTTTTGTGTAGTAAATAATTTAAACCAACAGTTGACGATTTTTGACCAATCCATTTGCATGTGGCAATAATAACTGGTATCCGTAATAAATGGCCATAATCATGGTCGAGTTTTAGTTCCTCCGCCCAGAGACTTCAAAAACACGTGCTATGTCGATATATAGAACATATTATTCATGTATTATAATAAAGAAACACATGTGTTTAAAACCAAGAGCCAATAGTTCAACTCATAACTTTTTTTAGCAAAAGCCTTAAAGATTGCTGATGTATGTTTTTGAATTTTATTTTATTTTAACCATGTAAGCTGACAGCTGTTATGGTTTCGGGTCTAATGAGATGAATGTGTTTTTTTTTCGACGTCTGATAGATCCAAGAGTTTGAAAAATGAAAACAAAGGGAAAGAAACTAAAGACAAAGACCAACACCTCCATTTGTTACTGAGCTCAATCGACCCTCCAAGTGAACCAGGTAAAAATAAAGATGTATGTGTTTCGACCCAAAATTTCTTAATTATTTCAGAAAAATAAAAAACAAAAAAAAAACATATGTTTAGGTATAAACCGATATATAAAATCTTGACAAATTAAAGAGACATGATCACATGTTACATACTTGGTAAGCGCTCGTGTATATTTCGATCCACAATCCACCGTTGGTCAGTAATTTTTAAATAATGCAATGGTTGTTGCGTAAAACACAAGTAAAGATTCGAGATGTGATTGTTACTGATATATCATGGTTTTTATGGTTTTTAACCATGATATTAGGAGTATTTTATAGTTTTTTGATTTGTTTTGTAGGATGTTTTAGAGTCTTAACAGGTTTTCTAGAATTTTGGCATGAAAGGAGCAAAATGGAGCAATTAGAAGGGATTTTGGAGCAATTCAGTTAAGGAAGAAAACTTGGAGCCGAGGAAGGATGAGAGTGTCGATTGACACTGCTTTAGCATCGATCGACACCGTGTTTTGTCTACGAGAGAAGAAATTGGAAGTTTTACAATTTTACCCAAAGTTTTCCTAAATTGCAACATAAGTCCCTAACGTGTTTTAGGACATATATATAGTGTTTTTGGGTTTTGTAAACCCTGAAGTTATTTTCTAGCACGTTTTCGAGAGAGAGATATTGCGAGCTTTTGGGAGAGAAAGAGATCATAACTATTTTATAGAGAAGAATTCTTGAACTCCCTTCTTATTTTTTAATATCCATTGCTTATTATTCAGTATGATGTCTTGTTCTTCATTAAACATGTCTGAATAGTTTGCTTGTTAGGTTTAGGGTTTTTCACAGGGTTTTTTTATGATTTATTAGATCTGTGATTTTTAGGGTTCTTAATCTTTTATGATCTTCATATTTGGTTGTTCTTCACAATAGTTCTTGATTGATCACCTAGAAATATTATCTTAGGGAAATTAATTGATATGAGAATATAATTGTTTTCCTGATTAAAACCATTGATGAACAAAATTACTTTTTACAAAGAGATTTGGATTAGTGATTTTGTGAACATATCTAAACCTGTTTTTAAAGCTGATTTTTAACTTAGAATTTTACAAAGAGATTTGGATTTTCTGGTTTTAAATTTAGATAATAATTGTAGTGAGAACTGAATTATTTTACCAAAAAGTTTAGAGGTCTAGATCTGATTTTTATTGCATTAACCCTAATTAATCTATTGGTTTAATACTTCATAATTACATGAGAAATTCCCTAGACTTAATCTTTTGATTTCCTGATTTCAAAACACCTTGATTTAATATTTTGCATTGTCGTCTTTTGTTTTTAATACAATTTAATCTGTTTAGCGTAATATCATAAACTCTATAATTTATCGTGTTTGATCTTGAGTCTCTGTGGATTCGACCCCTAAGTACTACATTGATCTCTTGTTTGAGAGAGTAGCTCTAGGGTTAATTTGAGCCTATCAAATTTTGGCGCCGTTGCCGGGGACTCTTTGATCTACCATTAGATTTGAGTTTTGTGTTTCGTCTAAATTTTTCATTTTATTTTCTACTTACACGCTTTTGTTTCTTTTCTCTTGTGTGTTTCAGGTACATGCCTAAGCCTAACACCAGGAAGAATCCTACTGGTCCAGTTGTTAAGCTTACAAACCAAGAGTTAGGACAACTAGAGCGTGATAACACAAAAGCAGCCAAATCAGCCAAGATGGTCAACCCAATCATATTGAGACCAGATGCGGATGGTGCTTTGAGGGATCAAGAGGGCCACTTGTGCAATGAGCTGGGCCAAAAGCTTGATGCAGAAGGGAATATTACTGCTGAAGTTGCTGTCGGAAACGACCAAATTCTGGTAGTGACGAACAGGCCGACGGTGTCAATCGACACCAACAGGGTATCGGTCGACACCCCCTTCCTACAGACAGACGTGGAGCTGCAAACCATGTCAACAATCCGGTTCAAAGACAGGAGAACAACCGAGACTTGATCAGGACCATTGCTGACTACAACCGGGCTGATCTTGTGTATGAGAACCGGTCTGCTATTATTCCTCCTCCATTCCAGAGGAATGATTTTGAGTTGAAACCTGCTTACTTTTAACTAGTTGGGCAGAGACCTTTCTCTAACCTGCCCAATGAGAAGTCTTTGGACCACATAGAGCATTTTGAGGATCTTGTAACCAGTATCAAGGCTAATGGAATGACTGAGGATTACATCTTCTGCAAGCTTTTCCCTTACTCACTTGCAGGACAAGCATCTCAGTGGTTGAAGCAGTTACCAGCTGGATCATTGACAAATTGGCATGACGTCAAGGTAGCCTTCCTCAACTACTTTTATGATGATGCAATGTCAGATGAGTTGAGAGTAAAGCTGTCATCTTTCAAGCAAAGACCAGATGAAGCTTTCAAGGCCGCTTGGGTGAGATTCAAAGCTTATCAGAGGGACCGCCCACACCATGGTTTCTCAAGGGTTCAATTGCTGAGCATTTTCTTTAGAGGGTGTGACTGGGAGTATCAGTTGGCTTTAGATGGTGCAAGTCATGGGAATTTCAAGACAAGATTTCCAGAAGATGCTGAAGCTTTGATTGAAAACTTGGCCTCCAGCAATAGTACTAAGAGAGCTGATGCTAAACGGAAGAGATTACATGGAGGGTTTGATTCAAACCAGTTAGCTTCTATTAATGCTAAGCTGGATTCAGTGCACAATCTCCTTGTGGGTAAGAAATCTGTTCACTTTGCTGCTGAAGCTGAGACATATGAGCCAGAACCTGATCAAGAAAATCGTGAGGAAGAGGATGTTAACTATGTCTACGGGAATCAGAGACAGACGTTTGGAAATCAGAAAGGTAACAGACCTTACAGTGGAAACAGCCAACGCAGTAACTTTCAAGGCAATTCTTCTGGTTTCACTCCCAAACCTGACTATCAAAAGCAGCAACAAAGTAGTGGATACACAAGGACCTATGGCAACAATTCATATCAGTCTCCACCTCCAAAAACAGCTGAGAGTAGTAGGGTGGAAGCTATGCTTGAGCAGCTTTTGCAAGGTCAAGAACAGATGACAGTGACCTTCAATGGGAAGCTTGACAATGTCTACACTGAGCTTAATGGGAAGTTTGAAGCTTTGAATATTCATGTCAAGAAGCTAGAAAGTCAGGTTGCACAAACAGCTGGATCCGTCAAAAGGCAAGAGGGATTTCTCCCTGGGAGAACTGAATCAAATCCCAAGCATTCATGCAATGCAGCGACCTTGAGAAGTGGCAAACAACTCCATTCTACACCCCAGAAGGATCAATCTCATGATCTACTTGAGTTGATTGATGTTGAAGAGGATGACGATGTTTCTGCGGAACTAGTGCCGACCAACACTGAAGAGCAACGGTCGACACCCTGTCCACCCAAAACCACGGATTCTACACTAGAATTCAGCATCGATCGATGCCACCTTGGTACCGATCGATGCCAACCACGGACCGAAACCCAGAAAGACACATCTTCCACACAGTTTCTGAGAAAGTTTACAAACCCAAGGTTCCTTTTCCCAAGAATCCAAGGAAGTCCAAACAAGAGTTAGATGATGCTAAATGCAAGGCAATGATGGACAAGCTTATTGTTGAGCTACCTTTGATTGATGCTGTGAAGA
>NC_025687.1:16971737-16972634 GCF_000633955.1 Camelina sativa | reverse complement strand
TTGAAGATGTTCCAATTAAGATTGGTGAATGCTTGATACCTACTGATTTTGTGGTACTCAAGTATGAAGAAGAACCTAAGGACCCTCTTATCCTGGGAAGATCATTCTTAGCCACTGCTGGAGCTATAATTGATGTCAAGAGGGGACAAATTGGGCTTAATATTGGTGATCTACAAATGCGCTTTGACATGGACAAGCTGGTCAAGAGGCCAACCATTGCTGGTCAGACATTCTATGTAGACACTTTGTCTAATCTTGCTGAAGAGGTATTCCAGGAGCTGCATCCTGAAGACCCACTTGAAAGAGTATTGGTTACTTCTATAGAAGAGGTTGAGCATCTAGATGACATTTCTGCTAGGTATGTCAAGCTACTTGATGCTAATGAACAAGTGAAGAAGCTGGTTGCTAAAGAGGAATTGGTTAGTACTTCTTCACAAGCTGAAATTTTTTCTGATTGGAGTTTTGAGAAAGCTCCAAAGCTTGATCTCAAGCCACTTCTTGCTGGTTTAAGGTATGCATTCTTGGGTGAAAATTCTTCTTATCCTGTTATAGTTAATGCTTCCTTAAACAATGCAGAGCTCACTTTACTGCTAAGCAAGTTGCGCAAGTTTCGGAAGGCTCTTGGCTATTCTCTTGATGATATTGCAGGGATTTCTCCAGACTTGTGCATGCATAGGATTCATCTTGAGGAAGGAGCTAAGATATCCATTGAGCATCAGAGGAGGCTGAATCCCAATTTGCAAGATGTTGTCAAGAAGGAGATCATGAAATTGCTGAATGATGGGATCATCTATCCAATATCTGACAGCAATTGGGTTAGTCCAGTACATGTTTTTCCTAAGAAGGGTGGAGTCACAGTTGTAAAGAATGACAAGAATGAGCTGATCCCTACAAGGA
>NC_025687.1:16948844-16970185 GCF_000633955.1 Camelina sativa | reverse complement strand
TGATATGATTGAAGACTATATGGAGGTATTCATGGATGATTTTTCAGTTTATGGGTCTTCATTCAAGAACTGTTTAGAAAATCTATGCAAGGTGTTGGCAAGGTGTGAGGAGAAGCATTTAGTGATCAATTGGGAGAAGTGCCATTTTATGGTTAGAGATGGTATAGTTCTTGGTCACAGGGTTTCAGAAGCTGGTATTGAAGTTGACCGCGCTAAGATAGAGGTGATGACAAGTCTTCAAATGCCAGAGAATGTGAAGGCAGTAAGGAGTTTTCTTGGGCATGCAGGTTTTATAGGAGATTTATCAAGGATTTCAGCAAGATTGCTAGACCACTTTCTGCTTTGCTGTGCAAAGATGTCAAATTTGAATTCACTGATGAGTGCAGGATAGCCTTTGAAAGGATTAAGCAAGAACTTGTGAGTGCTCCTATTGTTCAGCCACCAGATTGGGATCTCCCTTTTGAAGTTATCTGTGATGCTAGTGACTGTGCAGTGGGAGCAGTGCTGGGACAGAAAAGAGACAAGAAGCTTCATGCAATTTACTATGCAAGCAGAACACTTGATGATGCACAAAGAAATTATGCAACAACAGAAAAGGAGTTGTTGGCAGTTGTGTTTGCTTTTGAAAAATTCTGTTCTTATCTAGTTGGATTACTTTCCAAAGTCATTGTTCATACTGATCATGCTGCTTTGAAGTATTTGATGCAGAAGAAGGATGCAAAGCCTAGACTTTTGAGATGACTTCTTTTACTTCAAGAGTTTGACATTGAAGTGAAGGATAAGAAGGGGATTGAGAATGGTGTTGCTGATCACTTGTCTAGGATTAGAATTGATGATGATGTGTCAATCCAAGACTGTTTGCCTGAGGAACACGTCTATTTTGTGGAAACAGGGTCTTCAACTAATGAAAACAAGTGTTTGTCCTCGGATGCAGGTGGTGCCGATCGATACCACCATAGCATCGGTCGACACCGATGCTTTCTAGATACAGACTGGTCGTATGATGGAGATTTAACTGCTGTGGCTAGCTCCAATCCACCCTGGTATGCTGATATTGCCAATTATCTTGCTGCTGAGGTAGAACCATAGCAATTCACTGGCTATAACAAGAAGAGGTTCTTGAGAGAGCTTAGGAGAAATTATTGGGATGAACCTTATTTATATAAGCATTGCAGTGATGGAGTTTACAGAAGATGTTTGGCAGAGACTGAGGTACCTGATGTTTTGTTTCATTGTCATGGGTCTGACTATGCAGGACATTTTGCTACATTCAAAACAGTGTCCAAGGTCCTCCAAGCAGGCTTCTGGTGGCCAACGATGTTCAAAGACGCTCATGAATATGTCTCAAGATGCGATGCTTGTCAGCGGAAAGGTCAGATTAGCAAGAGGAATGAGATGCCACAAAACTTCATTCTTGAAGTTGAAGTGTTTGATTGTTGGGGTATTGACTTTATGGGACCGTTTCCATCTTCCTACAAGAGCAATTACATCCTAGTTGTTGTTGATTATGTCTCCAAGTGGGTTGAAGCAATTGCATGTCTACAGTGGTTCTTAAGCTGTTTAAGACCATTAANAATCCCAACTCAACAGGTATGGGAAAACCCTCTTGCAGAACTTAAGAAGGCTGATTTTATCAACAGACCATTAGATGTTTGGGGAGAGTATGATAAAATGTTGTATAATGCCTGGTTAGGAGTAGAAATTGAACCAACCAAGTTTTNTCAGACTAGTGGGCAAGTAGAGGTTTCCAACAGGCAGATTAAGGAGATTATTGAGAAAACAGTTGGTGTTACAAGAAAGGATTAGGTTGCAAAGCTTGATGATGCACTATGGGCATATAGGACTGCATATAAAACACCACTTGGCACCACACCTTTTCATCTGCTTTATGGGAAAGCATGTCATCTTCCAGTGGAGTTAGAGCACAAGGCAGCCTGGACAGTTAAGTTAATGAATTTTGATGCCAAGACAGCTTCAGAGTGAAGGTTAGTGCAGTTGAATGAGTTGGATGAGCTGAGATTTCATGATAAAAAGATCATCTCCAGGCACTTTGAGCCTAATGACCAGGTACTCCTTTACAATTCTCGCCTGAAGCTATTTCCGGGTAAACTCTGTTCCCGTTGGTCTGGTCCTTTTACTGTCCAAGAAGTTAGACCATATGGAGCCATTGTGTTGTTGAATTCCAAAGGAGAGAAGTTCACTGTTAATGGCCAAAGGGTGAAACATTATTGGGTGAAAGCAGAGATACCGGACGGACACATTGTGCGTCTGGACGAAGCACCCTCCGCCTAATCCATTGACAAGTCCAGCTAATGACTTAAAACAAGCGCTGAGTGGGAGGCAACCCACTGGTAGGAAATTTTTTATTTTCAATAGGATTACTAACATATTAATTTGTGGTTTTGAGTTTTATTGTTTCAGAAAAAAAAAACAAAGGAAAAAGTTTTGGATACCATTGATCAAGCCTCAGCATCGATCGATACCACCTGGGTATCGTTCGGCACCGTTACTGGATCACAGGTGATCGAAGAAAGGTTTAATGGGTTTAAGCAATTTGGATCTGCGAAAATGGGCCTGAATTTGCCATTGGGCCGGGTCCGGTAGAAGTAGCATTGATCGATGCCACTTACTGGGCATCGGTCAATAATGTTAAAACCGAGGAAGACCCGATATAAATCCTCGAGCTTTCTTCTTCCTCCCATTTGCAACAGAACCGCCGAACAGCTTCATTTCACCGTAACTCTCTCGTTTCCTGTCCGTTTTGAGTGATTAAAAGCCCTAATCCACTCGATTTTCTCTCCTCTACCTGGATCCAGTGTCAATTTCGCGGTTTGAAGTGATGTCGCAGAGAAAGAAGGCCAGAACCGCCGCCGACCAACCTTCCTCCTCTCGCCGATCAGCTCGCCGGTCACCTCCGCCAGCTCCGGCGAGTCGTCCCTCAACTCTCCCAGACTGTTCCCTTCCTTCTCCCATCCAATATCGATTCCCATGGCCCAAAGCTGAAAATGAGCCAATCCCAACTCAACAGGTATGGGAAAACCCTCTTGCAGAACTTAAGAAGGCTGATTTTATCAACAGACCATTAGATGTTTGGGGAGAGTATGATAAAATGTTGTATAATGCCTGGTTAGGAGTAGAAATTGAACCAACCAAGTTTTTTGATCCTGCTCTTCTGCGTAGACTTGGAATTTATGATGAGGTCATGAGATTGATAGATAGGATACATCTGGGGACTATTTGCACTAAGCAGTACGATTGCTATCCGGATCTAGTCAGACAGTTTATGGCTAGTGTTAGAGTTGTTTATGCTAATGAGCAGGCACCAGAGGCACGAGATGGTTGGTTGCGTTTCTTTATTGAGGGAAAACAGTACACGATTAGGTTGCAGGAGATATGTGATGTGTTTGACTGGCCACGTTTTTACGAAGGTACTGTTTTGCCTCAGACCTATCCGGATGTTGGTGTTTTGTGGTCTTATATAGGAAATGGAGTTTATGATTCTAAGAGGAGTGTTCAGACAAATGTTCGCCATCCCGCACTTTGATACGTTCTTCGNCCTTCCTCCTCTCGCCGATCAGCTCGCCGGTCACCTCCGCCAGCTCCGGCGAGTCGTCCCTCAACTCTCCCAGACTGTTCCCTTCCTTCTCCCATCCAATATCGATTCCCATGGCCCAAAGCTGAAAATGAGCCAATCCCAACTCAACAGGTATGGGAAAACCCTCTTGCAGAACTTAAGAAGGCTGATTTTATCAACAGACCATTAGATGTTTGGGGAGAGTATGATAAAATGTTGTATAATGCCTGGTTAGGAGTAGAAATTGAACCAACCAAGTTTTTTGATCCTGCTCTTCTGCGTAGACTTGGAATTTATGATGAGGTCATGAGATTGATAGATAGGATACATCTGGGGACTATTTGCACTAAGCAGTACGATTGCTATCCGGATCTAGTCAGACAGTTTATGGCTAGTGTTAGAGTTGTTTATGCTAATGAGCAGGCACCAGAGGCACGAGATGGTTGGTTGCGTTTCTTTATTGAGGGAAAACAGTACACGATTAGGTTGCAGGAGATATGTGATGTGTTTGACTGGCCACGTTTTTACGAAGGTACTGTTTTGCCTCAGACCTATCCGGATGTTGGTGTTTTGTGGTCTTATATAGGAAATGGAGTTTATGATTCTAAGAGGAGTGTTCAGACAAATGTTCGCCATCCCGCACTTTGATACGTTCTTCGGGCTATTGGGACCACTTTTCAGTGTAAGATGGAGCCTAACAAGATGAGAGCTGTTGAGCTTTATCTATTGGGTATTGGGATTGGACGATTGATTCCGGATTTGACTGTGCGGCAGGATCCTTCAGCGCCCAACTATGGGGCTGTTTTTGCACATCACTTGGTTGATCTTCAGAGCAAGCCATTTTTGGGTCGCGACCGCAAGATTGAGTATGTTGGGAGCCTTATCACAGCTATTCTTCAGTGGAAGAACATTCCAACTGACGGGTACAGTATGCTGCCACAGCGGGTTCTCATGGATGAGCAGTATATGAGGAGTACAACATGGATGAAGCCAGGTTTGTTGTGGAGATTCAGGGATGAGACTGGAGAGCATCTGATACGCCTTCTCCGACCAGACCTCACTACTATTGGAGATGATACAGAGCAGTTGCGTTTTCTACCGTCCGCTGCTGACCTTGTCACTGCTCCTCCTTCCCGTCGCCATCGGACTTCACGGGCTACTGCTGCTGCTGCACCTGCTGAGGACTTAGATGGTCCTAACCCTGCTGGGGGGTTTTGAGATTGGTTCTTCTTCTCNTTTTTGGGTCGCGACCGCAAGATTGAGTATGTTGGGAGCCTTATCACAGCTATTCTTCAGTGGAAGAACATTCCGACTGACGGGTACAGTATGCTGCCACAGCGGGTTCTCATGGATGAGCAGTATATGAGGAGTACAACCTGGATGAAGCCAGGTTTGTTGTGGAGATTCAGGGATGAGACTGGAGAGCATCTGATACGCCTTCTCCGACCAGACCTCACTACTATTGGAGATGATACAGAGCAGTTGCGTTTTCTACCGTCCGCTGCTGACCTTGTCACTGCTCCTCCTTCCCGTCGCCATCGGACTTCACGGGCTACTGCTGCTGCTGCACCTGCTGAGGACTTAGATGGTCCTAACCCTGCTGGGGGGTTTTGAGATTGGTTCTTCTTCTCGTACTTCAGCATCTGATTTTCCCCCTTTTCCTGAGCCTCCACAGCCTTTTGCTACTATGAGTCCTACCGCCTACCAGGAGTACCAGACATCCACCATGCGTGCCATCTGGAACGCGATTGCTCGATTGTCTCGTTGTCGTTGCCTTGGTCGTACTAGGCGTCGTACTAGGCGCAGGTCACCTGGTGATTCCGTCTCTGATGACGATGATGTTTCTGCTAGTCCCTAATCATGGTTTTCTTTATTTTTTTTTCTCTTTTTAGGATTGAGTCATTTTTATTCTTGCATTGAGTCAGTTTGTGTTTGAAATTTGTGTGAACTTATGAATTATCTATCTATCATGTTGCTTTTAACTTGTGTTTATGTTTGAGTGCTTCTTAACAGAACTAACATCAAAAGGATTGATCCAACAACACAAGAACACAACTAACTGCAACTAAGGAGTTTCAGCCAAATTCACTGTTCACCGAGGGTGTCGATCGACACCACTCTGGCATCGGTCGGCACCATAGGGTAAACCGAGGAAATTTATCTTTTCATTCAAATTTTTCAACACAATTTTTGTTTCTTTACCCTTCCCTTGCTTGAAAACACTGGGGACAATGTCGTTTAAGTCTGGGGGAGGTTAGTACTAACTACTAACTTAGTTTTGGTCTTTATTGTGTCAAAACCGATTTTTGTTTTTATTGAGTCAAATTTTTCAAAATTATTTTGGGGACTATGATTTTTCTTTTTAGGTGTATTGTCTTGGTTGATTAATGCTGCAGATTGAATCCACTATTCCGACTAATGAAAAATTCAATGGCTGACCAGTGAACCAGAGACATCCAAATTTCCAATGGAATTCATAAAAGCCTGAGGTAACTTCTGCACTTTTCTTTTATCTCATCAAGGAGATTGATGTTCATAGAGCTTGACTCCTTCTTCATACTTGACAAGTAAGATCTTCAAAAGAAATTGGTACTCCTCTCCCTTATTTAAATTTAAATTATTTTTCCTGAGAGCTTTGTTTAGAAAAAAAAAAAAAGAGAGAATAAAAGATGAGATGATTTTGATCAGTTTAGAGAGGGAGGTTAATTACCAGTGACCTCATTATTCTACTCTGGAGTCAAATGATCACACAAAGTCTGGAAGCGAGGGGTAGGTAAATTACCAATGACCCCATTATTCGCCTACAACTTTGAGAAAAAAAGAATAGTAAAAAAAAATAGCAAAGCAAAGCTCAAAGGAGGATAAAAATAAAATAAGTCTGGGGGAGAGGAAGACTACCACATGTTGTAAAAAGATATATCTTGCTTGTTATGGTATAGTACGGGAATGAGTCTAGAAGGTTCTTGACATTGATCAAATTGATGAGACCCACCGATGAAGGCTTAATGGAGGAAGTAGTGAAATTTGGTTTGAATTTGGGATGCTATGAATGTCAACGGAGAAGTACATGGTGGTTCGATTTGGATTTGTCTGCTAAGCATATGGATTATGGTTTGAATGATCTTGGCATTACCTTAGAGAGAAAATGAGTTTCTGTGTTTTCAAACCTCTTTCACAGGTCTAAGTTTCTGTTTTGCTTGAGGGCAAGCAAAGGCTAAGTCTGGGGGAGTTGATATATTATGGTTTTTATGGTTTTTAACCATGATATTAAGAGTCTTTTATAGTATTTTTATTTGTTTTGTATGATGTTTTAGAGTCTTAACAGGTTTTCTAGGATTTTGGCATGAAATGAGCAAAATAGAGCAATTAGAAGGGATTTTGGAGCAATTCAGATAAGGAAGAAAACTTGGAGCCGAGGAAGGATGAGAGTGTCGATCGACACGGCCTTAGCATCGATCGACACCGTGTTTTGTCTACGAGAGAAGAAATTGGAAGTTTTACAATTTTACCCAAAGTTTTCCTAAATTGCAACACAAGTCCCTAACGTGTTTTAGGACATATATATAGTGTTTTTGAGTTTTCTAAACCCTGAAGTTATTTTCTAAACCCTAGGCTTAATCTTTTGATTTCCTGATTTCACAACACCTTGATTTAATATTTTGCATTGTCTTCTTTTGTTTTTAATACAATTTAATCTTTTTAGCGTAATATCATAAACTCTATAATTTATTGTGTTTGATTGTGAGTCTAAGTACTACATTGATCTCTTATTTGAAAGAGTAGCTCTAGGGTTAATTTGAGCCTATCAGTTACCGGAGTCTTGAGGAGGTTGTCCTGTTGATCATGTGGAAATAAGTAATTTAAGAGTTCAATTATATACTTAACGCTAACAGTTAAAAAAATTATCTTTAATGTTAAACTAGCTACTAGGATTCGTTTGGGTTTGAGGTAGCAACAAAAAACTTCTCAATGACCAATTCTCATTTATATTCCATTCAAAGGGAAACCAAAGTCTCTGTAAATATCTTTCCTGCGAATTCGTATCTTAGCTACTCTTAAAGATCCTTTCGATTTTTTTCTTTTTCCACAAGAACCTCTTTCCCCTATAGCATTTGTCTAATTACAATGTTCCTTAATTTGGTGTCAAGCTCCTTTCAATGATGAACATGATGGACATACCCTGATAAAATTGGTAACATCAATAGTGGAATGATTTAATAAGCACCACTGAGGAGGTTAAAGAGTTTCGATCAAGTGATGGTTGTAAATGCTGGCTGAGAGTACACTTCTTAAACTCGAGAATAACCAATCATCTGATTGTGATTAAGCAAGAATTTTCTAGTCTTGGAATTAACTCGACAAAGACAGAGAATATGAAAACACAAGCTTTTGCCTCCAAAAATATTTTAGATAAATTCAAAGGAACAAATACAAGTACCTTTTATAGAATGATGTATATTTGCTTCCTCTTTGGTTTTTTTTTCTTCTTCTTCTTCTTCTTGCTTGTTTGATGGATATTTCCGAACAAATTATTTTTGGGCTTTCTAAAAAAGAATACGAAATCGAGACTTTGAAAAGAAACAATAGTTCTTGACTTGGTTGTTGTTTTTGTTATAGTCAATGAATATATATTTGGTGGTTAGTGTGAGAAGTTAATTAGTGATCATCATATGTAACTCATAGTTTTGCTCGCTACACGAAATTTATGATTCATTTCCAAATAGATTATGTAGACAAACAGGATACTGATCACATATATACCTATCTCACGCCGATGTTATCGTAGTCTGAGAGAAACTTTATCACATGATCCAACGGCTATATCTCAATCCTCCACGGTGCTTTTTGAGTAAGAAAATAAAACGAGCGTTTTTTTTTTTTTTTAATATAATGAACAAAGGGTTAAAATACTAATTTTACTAACGCGTTTTCTTTATTATTGTGATGGACCCTCTTCGTTTCTTAAAGTATAATTTATTTTGCTCAGTACAGATCTTATTTGTGGCTACAAATATGTAGTTTCATGCTGCTAATTAAGCTTTACATGGAGAAAGTGGTGAGCCGCAAAGACAATCGTTACCTTTGAACGCGCTCGCGGGAAACTTTGTCACTGGAAGATTTCCGCAAAGATGATTTTGACTCACGTTGAATGTCTGTAACCCAACCACGGTGGCTGGCACCTTCCCAAATACCAAATTCCTTGATATATCCAACATTCTCAATGACTCCCCAAATTTTAGCTTCCCCATGTCGAATTGGAGTTTGTTGCCTGACGCCTGAAAGTCGGCCAGATCTATTGCTTGGTTTAGGAACCATGTTGGACTCCCAGTGATCTCGTTTTCTGACAGATCGATGTAAAAGTAAAATTGTGGTCTCGATGGCTTCCAGTCGTCCAACCTCATCTTGATCCCGCATTTTACAAGTTTTAACCCGTAGATAGACTGCGACGAGGTCACCCATTCCGGTATTGTTGTTAAGTGGAAATGGTTGTTTGACAGATCAAGATAGAAGATGCCTTTAACGATCTTCATTGTAGGAAATGGACCGCTTAGAAGATTGTGTGAGAGATCAATATGATTAAGTTTTTTCATATTAGCAAAACTCTTTGGTACAACACCGGAGTACTGATTCTTGGAGAGAACCAATTGTGAAAGCACCTTAAGTCTCGATAAAAAGCTGGGGATCGTCCCCGAGAGAATGTTCTGGCTTACGTCAAGGAGCTCAAGGGTTGATGAAAGCAATGCCAATGACGGAGGAAGATTTCCTGACAATCGGTTCCGAGAGAGATCAAGAGATACAAGCTTCGTCATAGATTTGAAAACATCTGGGATGGTGCCGGAGATGCGGTTTCCGCTGAGTCTGAGCAACGTTAAACTAGTCAGGTTAGATATGGAAGTCGGGATCGGACCAGTGAACTGGCTTTTCTCCAGAGTTAACTCTATCAACTGTCTTAGCGCACCGATGTTAGCCGGAAGGGGACCAGAGAGACGAGTATTTGTGAAGTCAACGTACTTTAGATTTGGTAATTTGAAAAGAAATTGAGGAAATGATCCAGTGACATTTATAAGATAGTTGAAGTAAACTCCCTCGAGGTGTTGAAGTTTGGCCAGGGAAGGCGAGATTGTGCCAGAGATGACGCTTTGGCCAAGAATGCCAAATCCATTGATTTCCAGTTTGGTGACGCGGTCACCGGTGTTGCAAATGACACCCATCCAGTAGCAACATTTAGTACCTTTTTTCCACTGCCTTAGAATGCCCAGACGATCTCGAGTTATACCTGATTTGAAAGCTAAAAGACCCGCCTCATCGTCAGGATGACACGTGGCAGCTCCGGTGGGGTTTAGACACTGAAGAAACAGAACTGCGGCAAAGATAGATAGAGTGAAGGATCGAGTGTTCATGGTGGTGTTGTGTGGTGCAATTGAGAGACGCAATAGGTATTAATAGTAATAGAGTGAGTGTGGTGACTCTCGAGATCTTATTTCATTTTTTTTCTTTACATTTTTTAATTCTTGTAACGCGTTTCTTTTTGTCTAGTCAAATAATCTTTAAACAAAATAAGTTGACGATTTTTGACCGATCCATGTGCATGTATCCATAATAAGTGGCGATAAGCATGGTCGATTTTTTCATTCCCCCAACAGACTTCAAAAACACGGCAGAGCGTACTGTTTATGTATTATACAGAAATGACTTGATGACCACATGTAACAGACTTGGTAAGTGATCCCTGAACATGAATTGACATTGGTAAGCGTTGCTGTATTTTTTAAAGAAGTTTTTACTGAAATGTCTTGATAACGATATTTTACGGACTTGGTAAGTGATCCGAGTACCTGAAGTGACATTGGTAAGCGCTCCTGTATATTTTAATCCACTATCCACCGTTGCTCAATAATTCTTTAAGCTATTACCTGCTATTTTTGTTTATTATGTATTGGTTTAATAATGCAAGGTAGTTGCGTACGTAGAACACAAGTAAATAAAGATTCGAGATGTGGTTGTTACCATAGAGCGGGCGCTTATTTCCACGAGGCTACAAGCTGAGGGAGAAGACTCGGCCCATAATTCATTTTTAGATTATTTTTGTTGTTATGTTGTGATATATAGGAAACAATTTTTTTATTTTACATATAATAATATTAAATTTTTATGGATTATTAATTATTATTAAAGATATAAAACTATAAATTTAAGTGTTTTATAGAATTAACTAGATAAGGATCCGTCCGATGTGCGGGTTTAAAGTTTTATAAATAACTAAATTTATAAGTTTTATTTTTCCTATAATATACTGATTTATATTTATTAACAAATATTTTTATGTATATTACCATTAAAAGCGTATTATACGTCTTTTTACTTTCAGTTTTGCATAGTTTTTTTAGTTACTAAAATTATTGGCTCAAAAAATATTTCAAATAAAAATATATATTACATAGTATACTAATCAATGATGTAACATCACAATAGTGTATGACTAACCGTAGAGAGAACTTCGGCTCCGCCCTCCTCCCTTATAGAGAGAACCTTGCGTCCAACCTCCTCAACCATGGAGAGAACTGATGCAGGGTGTTAAGGCGGTGCCGACTAAGATGAAGATTTCTTTTTTTCTTTATTCTGCAGTTTTCTATTTTTAACATTACAAATTGGTATTTTTCATTTAATCTTAGCTATAGCATAATGGGAACTTTACAATTCTTAGAAAGGTTAGATATTTGATTATTCTCTATATAAGAGAATCGGTTCTTTGAATGTAAAACAACTTTCTTTGATTTAATAAAAACAGAGCTTTAAAACTCTTTCTCTCTTGTCTTCGGCTAGAACAGAGGTTCTCAACGAGTTCAAGAACCCTTATTCGTTTGGGTATTCACAGACTAAACAATCGAATTTTCTTAACTATCCTTGCGCTAATCCAGTTGGTATCAGATTCCAGCACTTTGATTCCTCAATCAAGGTTCGGTCCTGTGTGTGTTCTTCCTTCGACGATGGCTCCCCGCAAACCCACGATTGAAGACCACCAAGCTGAGTTCTGTGAAACCTTAGAGAACTTCACGAACAATTTGCACGATGCTCTTCAACACGCCATCGAAGCTGCGTTGATGATGGTGTTGCAGAATCAACCAAGGGTTCGTCGTGAGAGACAAGCGGAAGTTGACGAGGACGACGTTGATCTTCATGAAAACCTCTTTGCTGTTCCGGTACGACAAGATGAACAGCGTCAGCTCCGTCATCGCAACAACAACGACAACATCGTTGTCCACAACAACCATGGGTCTCATAGATGGGATTCTGGTTTTAAGTTGGATATTCCAGAATTTTTTGGCACGACCAAAGCTGAAGAATTTATCGATTGGGTCAACATTGTGGAAGAGGTGTTGGAATTTAAGAAGGTTCCTGATGGTGATCGAGTCTCGCTGGTCGCAACAAGGTTCAAAGGTCGGGCCATGGCTTGGTGGACTCAGCTCAAAGAATCTCGTCGCAATTCCAGCAAATCAAAAATTGATTCTTGGGAGAAGATGAAGAAACATATGTGTCGTAGCTTTCTCCCTTATAACTATGAGCGGACATTATATACGAAGCTTCAAAATTTGCGTCAAGGCTCGCGAACAGTGGATGAATATGCCTCTGATTTTTTTGAGATGGTTGCTCGTACGACACAGGTCGAGACAGAGGAGAAGCTTGTCTCTCGTTTTCTTGGTGGACTGCGGACTCAACTCCAAATTCCTTTGCAACAGTTCAATCCCACTTCTGTTTCTGAAGCACATCAAAGAGTGTTGGGCATGGAGCTTCAATACAAGTCTCATTGGACGTCTTCATCGTCTCGGACTCGCTTATTTCCCCAAGCTGCGACTGACACCGTTGTTGCTTCCAACACCGACCCTTCTTCATCGTCGCGTTCTACGTTACCAAAGCCAACCGTTCCGTTAGATTCAATTGCTGCATCTCGCCAACCACGAACAGGTGCTTTGCGCTGTTATAGTTGTGGTGAATCTGGTCATCGACAGACTGCTTGTCCCAACCAAAATCGATGAGGTTTGCTAGCCCATGATACAGAAGTTGTTGATGAGCCTCGGTTTGATGATTCTGGTTTCGAGTCTCAAGATCAGATGGAGGAATTAATTTATGGTGATACATGTATTAGTTTGGTTCTCCGTCGCAATTGTTTGCTACCAGAAGCTCCGAATGAATCATGGTTAAGGTCTGCGTTATTTCGTTCTACATGCACTATTAATGGGAAAATTTGCAAGCTGATTATCGACTCTGGGAGCTGCACTAATGTTATTTCTCGTGAAGCAGTTCGTAAATTGGGGCTTAAAACCAAACCACATAATTCTCCTTTCAAGCTTGTATGGTTAAACAATGGCAATGAAATGAACGTCTCGCGTCAAGCTTTGGTGACATTCTCTATCGGTTCTTACAAGGATGAGGTTGTTTGTGCTATATTGCCAATGGATGCTTGTCATATTTTACTAGGACGTCCTTGGCAGTTTGATCGTGATGTTCACCATAAAGGACGAACAATCTTATAGTTTCTCTTTTGGCGATCGCACTGTTACTTTGCTCCCTTCTAAAGAAGATATTGAGTCTGCACTTCCTTCTTGTGTGGCTGAGGATGCTATCACCACATCTAAAGGGTTGACATCCTTGTTGCTTGTTCCTAAAGCAACTTTTGAGTCGCAGTTATCCTAGACAGATACTGTGTGGGCTTTGGTGACAACTCCGACAACTAGCATGCAATCTTCTGAACCTTCTTTGCCCTTCCAAGGTTTGCTACAAGAATTCGATGATGCTTTTCCCACTGATTTGCCTCGTGATTTACCACCATTACATGACATCCAACATCGTATCGACTTCGTTCCGAATGCTGTACTCCCTAACCGACCCCATTACCGTATGAGTCCATTAGAACATGAGGAGTTGCGTCGTCAAGTGGAAGATCTTTTGGCTAAAGGGTATGTTCGTGAGAGTTTAAGTCCAACTGCGGTTCCAACTTTGCCTATTCCAAAGAAAGACGGTTCATGGAGAATGTGTGTTGATAGCCGCACAATTAACAAAATCACAGTGCGTTATCGATTTCCAATTCCTCGCCTTGACGACTTACTTGATCAGATTGGACACACTTCTATTTTTTCCAAGTTGGATTTAAAGAGTGGTTATCATCAAATTCGGATACATCCTGGTGACGAATGGAAGACGGCTTTTAAAACTCGAGAGGGTCTTTTTGAATGGATGGTTATGCCGTTTGGTCTCTCCAATGCTCCTAGTACGTTTAT
This sequence comes from Camelina sativa, assembly GCF_000633955.1. Taxonomy (NCBI): domain Eukaryota; kingdom Viridiplantae; phylum Streptophyta; class Magnoliopsida; order Brassicales; family Brassicaceae; genus Camelina; species Camelina sativa. The sequence goes on along the minus strand of NC_025687.1, from coordinate 16,956,334 downwards.
GCGCGTGATGAATCAAGCCTTACGTCCCTTCATTGGTAAATTTGTTGTTGTCTATTTTGATGACATTTTGATTTTTAGCAATGATTTGGCCAGCCATTTATTACATCTAGCGGAGGTTCTTGGTGTTTTGCGGCGTGAAAAGTTTTTTGCTGCTCAACATAAATGAGTTTTTGGAGCACCGCAGGTTATGTTTTTAGGCTATCTTATCTCAGCCAAGGGATTAGAGATGGATCCAAGCAAAGTTGCGGCAATACGTTTGTGGCCTACACCAACAACTCTAAATGATGTTCGAAGTTTCCATGATTTAGCATCGTTTTGTCGTCGCTTTGTTCATCACTTTAGTAATATTACAGCCCCGCTCACGGATTATCTAAAGGGTTCTACTTTTGTGTGGTCTGCTGAAGCAAATATGGCTTTTGAACTCATAAAAGAAAAGTTGACTTCAGCTTCAATATTGGCTTTACCGGATTTTTCTGTTGTCTTCGAGCTGCATTGTGATGCATGTAAATTTGGCATTGGCGCTGTTTTGAGTCAGCACGGACGTCCTATTGCATTCTTTAGCGAGAAGATAGCTGGTTCTCGAGCTCGTTATAGAACTTATGATGTTGAGTTCTATGCTATTGTTCAAGCCATTAAGCATTGGCACCATTATCTTTTTCATCAAGAATTTATTCTCTACACAGACCATGATGCGTTAAAACATTTGGGTAGTCAAGACAAGATTTCGGCACGTCATGCCTCCTGGATTGCCTTTTTACATCAGTTCACGTTTGTCATTAAGCACCAGTCGGGCCGTATGAACAAAGTAGCTGATGCTTTGAGTCGTCGAAGTCATATTCTAGCGACTTTGCAGGTTTCTGTTCCCGGGTTTGCTGTGTTGTGTGATTTATATCCTAGTGACCCTTATTTTGGCAGGGTTTGGGCAGATTTACAAGCCGGGATTCGTTCAGAATTTGTTTTGCAAGATGGTTTCATATTTCGTGATCGTCGCTTGTGTGTGTCCGAGTGTAGTTTACGACTACAACTCATTCGTGAACTTCATGAAGAGGGTCATGTTGGGCGGGACCGAACTCTACACTTGTTAACGGAGTCATATTTTTGGCCCACTTTACGTCGGGATGTCGCCCGTTTTGTCGAACGATGTGTGGTTTGTCAACCTTCTAAGGGGCATGCATCTAATAACGGTTTATATATGTCGTTGCCAATTCCAACACAACCATGGAGGGATATAAGCATGGATTTTGTGTTAGGACTTCCTCGTACTCAACGTGGCAATGATTCTATCTTTGTCATTGTGGATAGATTCTCTAAAATGGCACACTTTGTTCCTTGTAAGAAGACGACAGATGATGTTCAAGTGGCTACATAATTTTTCCGAGATTTTTATCGTCTTCATGGTTTGCCATTGTCGATCGTGTCTGATAGAGATTCACGGTTCTTGAGTCACTTTTGGCGTTCCCTTTGGCGTTTGTTGGGTACAAGTCGGGACATGAGCTCCGCTTATCATCTGCAAACAGATGGTCAGACAGAAGTTACAAATCGTTCCTTGGGAGATATGCTTTGCTGTTTGGTTGGTACCAACATTAAGTCGTGGGATACAGTGTTGTGTAAAGCTGAGTTTGCTCACAATCATGCAGTTAATCGAAGTACTCATTTTAGCCCATTTCGTGTTGTTTATGGCATCATTCCTCGAGGACCTCCTGATCTTGGGGTTACTCCAGATGCTACTCGGGATCATGGTCAGGCTAGTGATTTCGTCATAGATTTGTCTTTAATCCATTCACATGTTCATGACAATTTGCAGATTTCTTCGGCCAAATACAAGTCAGATGCTTATCGACATCGGAGAAATGTGCAGTTTCGTGTGGGAGACTTTGTGTGGGCTGTATTAACTCGGGATCGTTTTGCTCCTCGTGAATATAACAAGCTGAAAGCACGGAAGATTGGACCTTTGGAGGTGTTAGAGAAGATCAATGCCAATGCTTATCGCCTTCGTCTCCCTCCTCATGTTCGTTGTTCGGATGTGTTTAATGTCAAACACCTTGTCGCAGATGTTAAACAAGATGAGCTTGAAGATTCAGGACGAATCTTTTCCAACGTCGGGGGACCTGATGCGGGGTGTTAAGGTGGTGCCGACTTATATGAAGATTTCCCTTTTTCTTTATTCTGCAGTTTTCTATTTTTAACATTACAAATTGGTATTTTTCCTTTAATCTGAGCTATAGCATAATGGGAACTTTACAATTCTTAGAAAGGTTAGATATTTGATTATTCTCTATATAAGAGAATCGGTTCTTTGAATGTAAAACAACTTTCTTTGATTTAATAAAAACAGAGCTTTAAAACTCTTTCTCTCTTGTCTTCGGCTAGAACAGAGGTTCTCAACGAGTTCAAGAACGCTTATTCGTTTGGGTATTCACAGACTAAACAATCGAATTTGCTTTACTATCCCTGCGCTACTCCAAGAACCTTGGCTCCACCTTCCTCCCTTGGAGAGATAACCTTGCGTCCAACCTCCTCCACCTTCCTTTCTTGGGAAGATAACCCTGCGTCCAACCTCATTTACCATAAAGAGAACCTCGGTTCTGCCCTCTTCATGTGTTGAGAGAACATGTTCACGTCTTTTAGCTATCTCAAAATGGCTTGTTCCGACAACCAATGAAACTAAAGACCATTTTCTAACGTCATAAAATCTTTTGATAGTAACTAATGTTAAATTTTCTAATGTATTTGTGGAAGTGTCTTTGACACACCATGATGTAGCATTTGTTTCTGGAACGCCCGACTGCCACCTTACTTAGTGAGCCCCATGTCCACTCCCAATCCATGGGCCCACCTTCCTCAGTGGGCCTCACGTCTACTTCTGGCCCAGTCATATTCGATGGCCCCTTTATTACGTCCGAGAGGCTTTAAATACTTATCGCTATAAATCACCATATGATCTTTTCCTATAATTTGTCCTCACTTACAAACTTTCGACAATCACTTCCTGAAAGGTTACCCATCCTGAAGCTACTCCAGTTCAAGCACGCTTAACTCTAAAGTTCTTTCAGGACCCTTGATCAAAAAGATATGTAAATAATGTTATAATTTCAAATTTTATGATATATATATATATATATTCTCCTTATAATTATTTAAAATAAACTTAAAATTTTTGCAATTTTTTTTATAATTATCTTTTTTACATTATTATTCTTGTTTAAAACAAAAAAAAAATCTTGTAATCTCAACTCCTATTAAATATTAACTTTTACATATGTCAAAGTCTCATATTGATATCAACTTGACACATGTCAAAATATTGTTAATGGCTAACTTTGAAAACTCAACTTTATATAATAAGATCTCTAATGTAATAACTCCATCTTAGGTTTTAAATAACAAAATTGTTGTACGAATTCTAATTTTTGAGGTTTAAATTGGAATTGGTTGTAATACTCATTTTTCAAGTGGAAGTAATATTTTTAGTTACCAATGAATAATTATAAAATATCAAAAATCACAGTTTTCTATTGACTATTTATGTATCATCACATAATTCTGTTAATTATTACTCCATCTTATTCATAAAGAATATCATTTTAGGATTTTATTTTTATTTCACAAAGAGTGTCATTCTATATTTCTAATATTTCTAATGTATATTTTACATTAAATTTCCTAATTTTACTTTTAATCTAGAACTAAATTAACTTATTAACAATTTATTAAATAAAGAAATATTAAATATGCATATTTAAATATATTTTTAATTTGTGTGAACTAAATTAGATACTCTTTGTAAAACAATGAGAGTATGTGATAACATTAAACTAATGACGAATCAGTTACTCTACAAACATATTTTGCTTTTTTGTAATTTTCTTCCTTTTTCTCGGATATCGTATGTCCGTATTTAAAGGGTATTATGGCAGTTCGTCCATCTCTTCGGTCAACTTATCAAGCCTTATCTCTTCCTCCAAGCTTTCTATTGGGCTTTAAGGTAGATCATGGCCAGGGTTCAGTGTGAGCCGAACCCAACATTGACAAAGAGACTTGATGACCACATGTTACAGACTTGGTAAGTGCTCCTGCATATTTCAATCCACAATCCACCGTTGCTCAGTAATTCTTAAAGCTATTATTAAGGTGCGATTTTTATTCAATATATATATTGGTTTAATTTAATAATGCAATGGTTGTTGCGTAGAACACTAGTACAGATTCGAGATGTGGTTGTTACCACCTGTGTATCATGTGGAAATAAGATATTTCAGACACTACTTTTTGTAAGTTAAAGTCGCAGATATGCTATGATCGAATTGTTTCTTACGACTTATTTCCTCAAACAGTTTCTTTCTGAGCTTCTTGTATTTCAGGTTACTACTCCATAAAATGTTTTTTTTTTAATCTGAGAAACATTGAAACCGAAAACCTCTTTAATTTCTTTCAAACGAACAATGTTGAATTTGTGTTTACCGTGTTAAGATGGAGCTAAGATTATAGTCATATTAAGACGAAATCAGAGGCATAGTAAACGGGAGTTAACTTAGATAAGGTTACAAACTATAACTTCATTTTTCCGTCTCAAGAGTCGTCATCTTTTCGATGAAACTCCATAACCGTTTAATATTTTTAGAGAAATTCTTGGATTCACCTCTAGGGGTGAATCACTCTTGTTTACCCCTCTTAGTTAATCAATCAAAATACTAGAATATATCATGTCATATCATACTTATAAAATAAAGCAAAACTATAATAAAAAGACAAAACAAATTAAGTAAACCAATTTTGTAGATTTTTTTATTAAGTAAATTAGGTTCGTTTGAGTTTATAAAGGAGAATGAAAATTTAAATTTTATAATTAAAAAAATATATATGTCGGTTTGGGTTTATAAAAGAATGGTTAGGGTTTATATTTCACAATTAAACGAAATTATATGTCTGTTTGGAATTACAAAAGAATTGTTAGGATTTAGATTTTAAAATTAAACGAAATTATATGTCAGTTTGGGTTTACAAAAAAAAGTGGTTAGGGTTTAGATTTTATAATTAAAAAAATTATATGTTGGTTTGGATTTACAAAAGAGTGTTTAGGGTTTAGGGTTTAGAGTTTAGATTTTACAATTAAAAAAATTATATGTCGGTTTGAGTTTATAAAAGAGTGATTAGGATTTAGATTTTACAATTGAACAAATTTTTGTTCAATTTGGGTTTATAAAATAGTGATTAGGGTTTAAATTACACAATTAAACAAAACTATATGTCGGTTTGGTCTCATAAAAAAGTGATTTGGGTTTAGATGTTATAATTAAAAACTATAATATAACTAGATTTTAACTCGCGGTATACCGCGTGCATACAATTTTTTTTATTTATATTTTATATTTTATTTGTTTGTTAAATATTGGATGTTTTCCAAATAGAGGAATAACTAAATTTCCCGACCGTTTGTGCGGCTCAATGTTTATATTAATTTTTTAACCCATAATTTACTTCATGGTCATTTGTTTGTTATATTTAGTTTGTTTTGTTTAGTGTTTGAGATTCTATTTTGATTTTTAATTATTATAGCAAAGGATTTGGGATCTAAATACATAGTAAGTCATTTATACGCTATGATTAAGTCACATTTTTCCTAATGATTTGATTATTTTACACAATCTTAGTTAAATCAACTTAAGTTTTATATATCAAATATTCTAATATTAATAGTGTTGACAAATAATAAAATCAGGATTTAACCCGTATTAGCACAAATTTAATGATATTTTATTAATTCCAACATCTCCTCTTTATAACCCATCTACTGTATAAACTATTTTTTTCTCAAAACTATATAAACCATATTATATAGTATTTTAAAAAATTTTAATTTTATATATTCATAATATTTTAAATTTTCATTAAGTTTATTGATTTTAATTATAATATTTAAATAAATGTGAATCGAAGTTCTTTTTACATTAAGAATCAAAGTTCACAGGTTTTGTAAAACGAAATAGTAATCAAATTGTCGTTTTCTTTGTTTTCAAAGGATTCAGAGATATAATATCTTCAATACACAATAGAAAGTGTGGTTAAAATATATCATAGCTTCAGTTTCCATATTGATTCTGCTGTATTTTTTTAGTTGGAATGATATGTAAAATATTTAGGAAACAAAATCTGAAATAATGTTATTTTTGAAAAAAAATTAGGGACTAACTTTGTAAATAAATACAAATAAAAGGGTAGAACCCAAAATATACTTCAAAAATGTATATATACATGANTTGTTTGTTAAATATTGGATGTTTTCCAAATAGAGGAATAACTAAATTTCCCGACCGTTTGTGCGGCTCAATGTTTATATTAATTTTTTAACCCATAATTTACTTCATGGTCATTTGTTTGTTATATTTAGTTTGTTTTGTTTAGTGTTTGAGATTCTATTTTGATTTTTAATTATTATAGCAAAGGATTTGGGATCTAAATACATAGTAAGTCATTTATACGCTATGATTAAGTCACATTTTTCCTAATGATTTGATTATTTTACACAATCTTAGTTAAATCAACTTAAGTTTTATATATCAAATATTCTAATATTAATAGTGTTGACAAATAATAAAATCAGGATTTAACCCGTATTAGCACAAATTTAATGATATTTTATTAATTCCAACATCTCCTCTTTATAACCCATCTACTGTATAAACTATTTTTTTCTCAAAACTATATAAACCATATTATATAGTATTTTAAAAAATTTTAATTTTATATATTCATAATATTTTAAATTTTCATTAAGTTTATTGATTTTAATTATAATATTTAAATAAATGTGAATCGAAGTTCTTTTTACATTAAGAATCAAAGTTCACAGGTTTTGTAAAACGAAATAGTAATCAAATTGTCGTTTTCTTTGTTTTCAAAGGATTCAGAGATATAATATCTTCAATACACAATAGAAAGTGTGGTTAAAATATATCATAGCTTCAGTTTCCATATTGATTCTGCTGTATTTTTTTAGTTGGAATGATATGTAAAATATTTAGGAAACAAAATCTGAAATAATGTTATTTTTGAAAAAAAATTAGGGACTAACTTTGTAAATAAATACAAATAAAAGGGTAGAACCCAAAATATACTTCAAAAATGTATATATACATGATTAGAATTAATAATTTTAAAATTAATTGATATACAGAATTTGTTTCCTTAATTAAGAATTTATTTCCTTAATTAAGAAGGGTGAATAAGAGAGGTTCACCCCAAGAATTTTCCATATTTTTATTCTTTTTTTCTCCCTAAATTAAATTTTCAAGATTTCATATTCACTAGTTAATATGGAATCTTAAACTCCTAAAAATAAAAGCGCTAAACTCCAACAAAAGTTTTTAAATGAGATCCATTAAAAATCATTTTTATATTTTGTGGTATTTTAACTAAAAAGTCTGTAGTGATAATTTTGAAAATAAAGGCGAGTGATAATATTTCTAAATTAATAACTTTTTAGTGGTCTC
>NC_025687.1:16880641-16945248 GCF_000633955.1 Camelina sativa | reverse complement strand
TTTTAGTTGGAATGATATGTAAAATATTTAGGAAACAAAATCTGAAATAATGTTATTTTTGAAAAAAAATTAGGGACTAACTTTGTAAATAAATACAAATAAAAGGGTAGAACCCAAAATATACTTCAAAAATGTATATATACATGATTAGAATTAATAATTTTAAAATTAATTGATATACAGAATTTGTTTCCTTAATTAAGAATTTATTTCCTTAATTAAGAAGGGTGAATAAGAGAGGTTCACCCCAAGAATTTTCCATATTTTTATTCTTTTTTTCTCCCTAAATTAAATTTTCAAGATTTCATATTCACTAGTTAATATGGAATCTTAAACTCCTAAAAATAAAAGCGCTAAACTCCAACAAAAGTTTTTAAATGAGATCCATTAAAAATCATTTTTATATTTTGTGGTATTTTAACTAAAAAGTCTGTAGTGATAATTTTGAAAATAAAGGCGAGTGATAATATTTCTAAATTAATAACTTTTTAGTGGTCTCATAGGATATTACTTACTAAAAATTCATTTACTTCCTCATTTTTAACCAACAATTATCATGTGTATGAAAAAAATGCAGAAATGTCGAAAACTTACTATTTTCACTTTTACATATCGTTTTAATTGAGTTTTTTCATATCTAAAAAAAATGCAGAAATGTTGAAAACTTACTATTTATTATCATTACAAGTTTACAACTCTTAGGTAGAACTTCATGTCAAAGTAAATCCAAATTGAAAATTGTATTTTTCTTGTCGCTAAGCTTTACAAGGAGAAAGTGGAGAGCCACAAAGACAATCATTACCAGCAAAGGCGCTAGCCGGAAACTTTGTCGCGGGAAGTTCTCCGCAAAGATGGTTTTGACTTATGTTTAGTCTTTGCAGACCAGCCACCGTAGCAGGCACCTTCCCATATACCAAGTTCCTTGATAGATCAAGGGTTTTTAGCGTCCTCGGAAACGTCAAATTCCCCATATCGAATCTGAGTTTGTTTCCAGCCACCCGCAACTCCAGGAGGTACTCTGTCTGGTTCAAGAACCTTTCTAGACTCCCTGAGATCTCATTTTTCGACAGATCAATGTAATGAAAGTACAAGGGTTCCGCCGGCTTCCAATCGTCTAAACTCATCTTGATCCCGCATTTTGCTAGTTTCAACAAGAAGATGCTTGGCAAAGAAGTCACCCATTTTGGAATTGTTTCTAGTTGAAAAAGGTTGTACGAGAGATCAAGATATTCGATGGTATTAATAATCAAGTCAGGGAACTGATCAGTTAGAAGATTGTGGGAGAGATCAAGATTGTTAAGATTGGTCAGATTGACAAAACCTTCCGGCACAACACCCGAGAACCGGTTCTTGGAGAGATTCAATTTTTCGAGCCTATTGAATCTCGATATATAGCTCGGGATCGTCCCCGAGAGATTGTTCTGGCTCAGATCAAGGGCGAGGAGTGTTGGTGCCACTGACACAATGGACGGAGGAAGCTCCCCGGAGAATCCGTTTCGGGAGAGATCGAGAAATTTGAGCAACGTCATGGATTCAAAAATATCTGGAATGGTTCCAGAGAGGCGGTTGCCACCAAGATTCAGATTCTGCAAGAGCTTGAGATTAGAAATCTCAAAGCGTATAGTCCCGGTTAGGAGATTACCGCCCAAAAAGAGGTAAGATAAACGAGTCAGATTTGATATTGAACTCGGGATCGAACCGGTGAACTTATTTCCATTAAGAAAGATTTCTTCCAACGTGTTTAACACGCCGATGTTGGCCGGAAGTGGACCAGAGAGACGGTTATTTTGGATGTCAACGTACCTTAGCTTTGGTAATTGGAGAAGGAACTTTGGAAAAGGTCCAGTGATGTTCCCATGATCTCCTAAGCTAATCACGTTGAGGTGTTTGAGTTTGGCCAACGAGGGAGAGAGAGTGCCAGAGAGGGAACGTTCGGGCTTTTTGAGAAATCCGACTAGTTCGAGTATGGTGACGCGGTCGCTGTTGAGGCAAATGACACCCTTCCAGGAGCAGCAAGAAGTACCTTTCTTCCAAGAGCTGAGCATGCCCGAAGGATCTTGAGTTATACCTGACTTGAAAGCTAAAAGACCCGCCTCGTCATCAGGATGACATGTGGCAGCTCCGGTGGAACTTAAACACTGTAGGAAAATAATGATGGGAAATATGAAGAGAGTGACTGAGAAAGAGTTCATGGTAATGTTGTGCGGTGGGATTGATAGATGCTAATTGGTTGGTACTTGGTAGCGATTTATCTATAGAGGGAGAGAGACGACTTGAGAGCTACGCAGTCAAAGTCAACAATTTGGACCAATCCATTTGCATGTGGCAGCAATAAGTGATAGACAGATAGATCCTTTATCTAATGCCGCGTAATCTTGCTCTTACAGACAAGGTTCATTTCATGATCCTACAGTTACAGCAATTCATTTAAACGAGTGATTTTGTTGCGTAAGGTGTAGGTAAGTAAAAGAGAAAATGTAGGTAAAGTCGTTAAAACCTATTAGAGTAGAATTATGTTAATATTCATATTGTCCTTTTTGGTCTTTTATGTGTATATCGTAAGTACCTCTCTAGGTTAATTTGTGATGTATATATACAGCTCTAGGAGCCGTCGAGATAAAGATACAGAGAAAGCTTTATATTTGTTATTCTCTCACATGGTATCAGAGCCAGAAGGCTAAATTTTCTTTTTCCGTGATCTAAAAACTCGACCATGGCAACGGAAGGTGCGTCGGGAAAACAGGTGGCCATGGTGGCTGACGACCTAATTTTGAAGCGACGTACGATTCATGCATACGACTTGTCGGCGAGTGATAATCCAGGGATCTTGATATCACAAGTTCTTCTCAACGGTGACAATTTTGAAGATTGGGTTCGTGAACTGCGAACTGCTTTGCGGGCTCGCAAGAAGTTTGGTTTTGTTGATGGATCAATAAAGAAACCAAGAGAAGATTCTGAAGAAAATGAAGACTGGTGGACAATTAATTCGTTATTGGTTTCATGGATTCGTAACACAATTGACCCATCACTCCGCCGTGATATCTCACACTTTGAGATCGCCAAGGAATTGTGGGATGATATTGCAGAACAATATGGGGTTGTTTCTGGTCCACGAATTCAACAATTGAAACATGAATTAGTGACTTGCAAGCAGAAGGGGCTTAGCATTAAGTCATATTATGGTAAATTGAAGAAATTGTGAGAAGATTTGGCAGACTACGACAAGGAGGATCAATGTACGTGTAATGAGTGCACGTGTGACTCCAAAGGTCGTGGTACTCGGAAACGTGAGAAAGACAAGGTGCACCAATTCTTAATGGGACTCGATGAATCAAGTTTGGGGGCTCTTAAGTCCAGTCTGCTCTCTCGTGATCCTTTACCAACTTTGAATCAAGCTTTTTCCATTGTTCAAAGGGATGAGACAGTGAAGCTTGGTACAAAAGAAACTGAGATTAGGCCTGAGATTGTGGGGTTCTCTGTTCAGTCCAGCTCACGAGGACGTGTAGATTACAAAGAGAAAATCTGTAATATTTGTGGGAAGAAGGGACATGGTGAGGAACGTTGCTATGCGCATATCGGTTACCCAGTTTGGTGGAAAGGAACTCGGGTTGACACGGCGGGGGTCTCGAAATCAGATCGTGGGGTATCACCAACACTTCCTCTTGCAAGACCTAAGGCATCTGCTCATGTTATCGGTTTGCAACCATCGGATAAAGAGAATTCTGCCGAGACATCATCTTTGAGTGTAATTCCTGGTGGGTTCACGGATGAGCAATGGAGAATCTTGATGAGTACTTTCCATAAAGGGAAAAAAACAGCCTCTGAAACTCTCTCGGGTAAGACTCTTCTTGTTCCTTGGATATTAGATACTGGTGCCTCGAATCATATGACAGGGTCTCTAGATATTTTAACGGGAGTGACCGATATTGACCCATGTTTGGTGGGTCTTCCGGATGGTAGATACTCTGTAGCTACAAAACGTGGAACTGTGACTCTTGGTCAATACATCAGTTTGTTTCATGTGTTGTTTGTTGAGGGTTTGAATTGCCATCTCGTCTCCATTTCTCAGATGATTAGACAAAAACAAGTGCTTTGCTCACTTTGGTCCTGGTTTTTGTGCAATTCAGGACCGTTCCAGGATGCTGATTGGAGCAGGTGAGGAAAGGGATGGGCTTTACTATTTTCGAAAGGTGAATGCAGTGAACGTGATTGGCTTGCATGCGAGTGTCTCCTTGGATGTGTGGCATCAGCGTTTTGGGCATCCATCCTCTAAAGTTATTTCTTTAATTCCAAATATTGGTGTTAGTAGTACTAAGGAAAATTCTGATTCGGTGTGTGAAGTGTGTTTCCGCTCCAAACAAACCAGAGATTGTTTTTCTACAAGTGATAATAAGACAACAGATATTTTTCAGCTTATTCATTGTGATGTTTGGGGTCCGTATAGAACTCCATCGTCTTCAGGAGCTTGTTATTTTCTTACTATAGTAGATGATTTTTCTCGTGGAGTGTGGCTATTTTTGATGACGGAAAAAAGTGAAACATTTATGCATTTGAAACATTTTATGGCTATGACTAAGCGGCAATTTGACAAAAATATTAAGCGAGTACGTAGCGACAATGGAACTGAGTTTATTTGTATGAAGGGATATTTTCTAGAACATGGGATTATTCATGAGACTTCGTGTGTTGGAACTCCACAACAGAACGGACGAGTAGAACGCAAGCATCGCCATATCTTAAATGTGGCTAGAGCTCTTCGATTTCAAGCTCATCTTCCTATTGGATATTGGGGCGAATGCGTACTTGCTGCTTGTTATCTTATTAATCGAACTCCATCATTGTTGCTTAAAGGAAAAACACCGTATGAAATGCTTTACGGACGCTCTCCACGTTATGATCAGTTAAAGGTTTTTGGGTGTTTATGCTTCACACATAATCAACATCATAATGGTGATAAATTTGCGAGTCGGTCCCGACGTTGTGTTTTTTTGGGATATCCATATGAGAAGAAAGGGTGGCTGGTTTATGATCTTGAGGAAAAAAAATTTCTAGTCTCTCGTGACGTCGTCTTTTATGAAACATCATTTCCTTTTCACGATAACATGACGTTGGAACCGTCACATGATTTGGCTGAGATACCTCCGTTAATTCTAGCTCCTACGTCTACAGACACTGTTGATGTTGTTTCTCCTTTCGCTGCAACGGATGTGTCTCCAGAATTTAATACACCAGATGTGATTCTCGAAACTGAGCCAACACCGGTGGTTCCGAATAATGCTACACCTGCAGCTGTTTGCGTTGAGCCTACGGCGGAACAACTAGTTGTGGTTGATCAACTTGGTTCTACTGTGTGTGATGATAGCCACGGTTTCTCTCCACCTATCGCTCAACATGGTCGTGGTTGTCGAGAAAAAAAACCCTCGGTCTTACTAAAAGATTTTGTTGTTGCCACACCGGGTGGTTCGGGTTCTTCTTCGGTCAATATCGTGTATCCTATTGATGACTATGTTGATTGTCACAGATTTTCACCCTCCCATCGGGCGTTTCTTGCGGCAATTCTCGAGAACATTGAACCAACATCTTTTGCTGAAGCGATAAAAGATGAGAGGTGGCGCAATGCTGTGGAGAAAGAGGTTGTTGCTTTGCAAGACAGCGGTACATGGGACTTAGGAGAGTTGCCTCCTGGGAAGAAGGCTCTAGGATGTAAGTGGGTTTTCACGATTAAATATCACTCTGATGGCTCCATTGAACGGTTTAAGGCGCGTCTTGTGGTGTTTGGTAATCGACAAACTGAAGGCTTGGATTACAAAGAGACGTTTGCTCCTGTCGCGAAGATGGTTACGGTTAGAATATTTCTTCAAGTGGTTGCAGCCCGTGATTGGGAGCTTCATCAAATGGACGTCCATAACGCTTTTCTTCATGGCGATCTTGAAGAAGAAGTCTATATGAAGCTTCCTCCTGGCTTTTGTACGTCGTCTCCTAATCAGGTGTGTAAGCTTCGGAAATCTCTTTATGGGTTAAAGCAAGCACCGCGTTGTTGGTTTGCAAAATTAGCAGATGCATTGATCAGTTATGGTTTCACTCAATCATGTTCAGACTATTCTCTTTTCTCTTATGTACGTGATGGGGTTCAGTTGTATATCTTGGTATATGTGGATGACTTGGCCATTACGGGAAACGACGGTGATGCTATTAAGTTGTTTAAAGCTTACTTGAGCTCAAGGTTTCATATGAAGGATCTTGGTGCTTTGAAATATTTTTTGGGTTTGGAGGTTGCACGTAACTCGTCAGGCATATACCTTTGTCAAAGAAAATATGCATTGGACATTGTTTCGGAAACAGGTCTTCTTAATGCTAAACCGGTGGATTTTCCCATGGACCAGAATCACACCCAAGCCTTGTCTAAAAGTGCACCTCTTCATGATCCCGAACGATATAGAAGATTGGTTGGTCGCATGATATATCTTGCGGTAACTAGACCAGATTTGGCATATTGCGTTCACATATTATCTCTATTTATGCAGACTCCTCGTGAAGACCATTGGGACGCAGCAATGCGGGTAGTGCGTTATATCAAAGGGACTGCAGGTCAAGGAGTTCTTCTTAGTTCGGCTTGTGATCTACATATTCGTGGTTGGTGTGACTCTGATTATGATGGATGTCCGTTAACTCGTCGTTCTTTATCTGGTTGGTTTATTCAGCTTGGATCCTCTCCTATTTCATGGAGAACGAAGAAGCAAAAGCGGGTGTCTATGTCTTCGGCTGAGGCCGAATATCGGGCCATGGCAGATGTTACTAAAGAGCTTCTTTGGATTAAAGCTTGTTTGCTTGATCTTGGTGTTGATCACTCATCTTCGATGTCTTTGTTTTGTGATAACGAGGCAGCCATTCATATTGCCGCTAATCCCGTTTTTCATGAACGTACGAAGCATATTGAGAAAGATTGCCATTTTATTCGTGATGAAATTCAACGGAAGGTGATTGCTACACAAAACCATATAATACCGAAGAATTCACTTACGAAAATAACATTTTATCATTTTTTTTAATAAAATGTTAAATTATATGCAAAGAAAAATAATTGGTTTAGTTGAAGTAGTATTTATTCAAAACCAAAACTTATTAATAGCAGTTTTGCTTTTTGTAACAAAATATGTATGTTATTTTATGTCTTTGTAATTTTCTGCAGTTCATACGGAACAAAAAGATATAAGTAAAAAATTATGTATGTTTAGATTTATAAGTAATGATCCAGACGGTGGACTGAGTACGTGGGCTTCAATATAGGCGGTATATTTCTGTACTCAATCCACCACGTCCACAGTTACAATTGAACGCGATCAGGAAATTCAGGTGATTATTAAATTCAATTCTTATATTCTAATTTGGATAATGTTTACTTCGGAACATGTAATGGTCTATATGTATTTCAGAAAATTCGGATATTTATAATAGACAAGATTGGAGTTTATGAAAATTAGTTATGGAAATGACATTTTAAAAAAAAAAATTCTAACATCATGTACGTACGTTATATTTGTCTATCTTTCACCTTACTTTTGTCTAACAATATGTACGTTATTTGACTACAAATTTAAAGTCAAAGAAACCGAAGTGCAATGAGATAGACTGTGTGGACTAAGTTGGCATCAATAGGAGCTGATAAGATTTATGCCTTTATTCTCTTAGCGTAATCTAACATTAGTAGCTTTATGCCTTTTGTTTAAGAAAGTGGAAGTTTAGATTGGTTTTGAAGAATCAGTTGGTCAGTTTTGGTTTTCTTAGTGTTGAAGTTTAAGATGCTGCCTCTCTTTGTCGCATAGCTTTGAAATAATGTTACTAGGTTGGTTTACTAAGTCTTTGACAGAATTTGAAACAAGTTTCTCAAACGTTTCTCTCCGATGTGGGTCGGTGGAAACACGATTTTGAAACGCCTAGATAGAAGCCTTTCGAACATAGTATTAGTAGATATCTTTCAAATCTGTTTTATAGAGACAAGGAGCAAAATCTATCCACAAGTTTAAACACAAACCACCAAAAACCAAAGCCATAAGGCTACATACAACTACTAAAATAAAAATTTTATTCCCATAATAGTTACATGCCCACGCATGTGGCTAACTTTCATTATTACAAATATTCTTTTGGAGCTACGTGTCAAAGCAAATCCAAATACAAAAAAATATGTTTTCTTGCACCTTAAGCTTTACAAGGAGGAAGTGGAGAGCCGCAAAGACAGTCATTACCTACGAACGCGCTTACCGGAAATTTAGTCGCTGGAAGCTTTCCGCAAAGATGATTATAACTCAAGTTCAGTTTCTGCAATGTAGCCACTGTCGTTGGTACCTTCCCAAATACCATATTCTTTGACAGATCCAGGAGTTCTAGCCTCTCGCTTAAATTCGTCAGCTCCCCCAAGTCGAATCGGAGTTTGTTCCGTGACGCTTTAAACTCATACAGGTTACGCGCTTGGTTCAAGAATCTTGCTGGACTCCCTGAGATCTCGTTTTCTGAAAGATCGACGTAAAAGTAAATGTTGGGGTTCACAGGGTTCCAGTGGTCAAATCTCATACTGATCCCGCACTTTACCAGCTTCAACGAGTAGATGGACGGTGACGAGGTCACCCATTTGGGTATCGTTTTGAGGTTAAATCGATTGTATGAGAGATCTAGAGTGGCGATGCCGTCAACGTTCTTCAAGGCTGGGACTGGGCCGGTTAAAAAATTATGGGAAAGGTTGAGATGGAAAAGCTTTGGCATATTGGCTAAACTCCTCGGCACGACTCCTGAGAACCTATTCTTGGAAAGATCCAACGAGTCGAGTACCTTGAAGTTGGATAAAAAGATCGGGATCGTCCCGGAGAGATTATTCTGGCTTAGGTCGAGGAACAAGAGAACCGGTCTGAGTGATGCAATAGACCGAGGAATGCTCCCAGAGAATCCGTTGCGGGAGAGGGTTAGAGATTGGAGCTTTGTCATGGATTTGAAAATATCAGGTATGGTTCCAGATAGACGGTTGCCGCCTAAGTTGAGTGATAATAGGAGGTTGAGGTTAGCAATCCCTACGGGTGTAGTTCCGGTTTAGATGTTATTTGCGAGATTGAGCTGAAATAACCGGGTTAAGTTGGAAATCGAACTCGGGATTGTACGGGTGAACCGGTTTCCGTCAAGACCTAATTCCACTAACTGGCTTAGCGCACCAATGTTAGCCGGAAGAGGACCGGAGAGACCGTTATTTGTGATGAAGACTTGCTTTAGCTGAGGTAGTTGGAAAAGGAATTGAGGAAAAGGACCAGTGATGTTTCGAAGATTGGTGAAGTAAAACCCTACAAGGTGTTGGAGTTTAGCCAATGACGGCGAGATAGTGCCGGAAAGATAGGTTTCGTTAACATCAGACTGTCCACTAAGAGAGAGTCCCGACACCGGACCATGAACAGCAAGCAGTACCTTTCTTCCAGGAGCTGAGAATACCGGAAGGGTCTTGAGTTATACCCGATTTGAAAGCTAAAAGACCCGCCTCATCATCAGGATGACACGTGGAATCTTCATTGGAACTTAAGCACAGGAGAAAGATAACGGCAGGAAAGATGAAGAGACGGACGGAACAAGAGTTCATCGTGGTCTTAATTTGTTTTGTTTTGTGTTGTGTTGTGTTGATTGAGAGAAGCCATTGGTAGCTATTAATAAAAGGAAAATGACGACTAAAGAGCTGACGATTTTGACAAAGTCATATACTCATATATCATATGCATGTGGTCGCAATAAGTTGTGGTATATGTATCCCGTAAGCGTTGTCGAATTTACCATCTATCGATCCCTTTAGAGAGACAGTTTCTTATACTAGCTTTGATTGTAACAGATTTTATTTAAAGGTTTTTATGTAAAAGAAGTAAATTAAATGAGAAGTATATATTTATTAAGTTTCATTTACGTAAAAACTTTAAATATCACTTAAAATGAAACTAAAAATATATAAAAAGGTTTAACGTATTTTTCTTCATTATAAATTTATAATGAAACTTACTTAGGAAAAATAACAATTTTCATTTTTGTTTCAAAAAATGTACGTTATTTTTGTAAAACTTTTTTCAACACGTTATTTTTGTCCAATTGTATGTGCGTTATTGACCAGAAATTAAAAGTCAAAGATATATAAGTACAATGGTCGAGATTGTGGACTAAGTTGGCCTCAAGTTGGGCTGAAGATTCATGCCTTTATTCTCTTAACATTAGAAGCTTTATCTATTCGTTTATCGTAATAAAGTGGGCGTTTAGATTGTTTTGGAAGAACCAATTAGTCAGTTTTCGTTTTATGGTGGTGAAGTTTAAGATACTGCCTCTCTTATGAATCCCTTTGTTATGATTTTGAATATTTAGTTTCATATGTTAGTGTTTAATTGAATGTGGATGGATTAGTCTAGTAAAACTTCTGTTCTAGACACACAAAAATACTAAGAAGAAAGCTAGTTCAGAGATGGTTTCAGGCCTCGATGTTACCCTATATGTCCTGGGAATGACCTTGTGTGATGTGTATGTAAAGAGAAATTGGTGCTGTAAATCGATTACTTGGTTTGTAGTTTGGTAAAATTTATGTTTGCTTATATACATATGTGATCAAATAAATTTTGTAGGGATGAAGTTATATATACATCTATCTAGTAAGGACTGCTCCGGTTTAATCATTAGGTTTTTGTTAATCATTTAGGAAAACTTAAAATAAATTCTCTCTAAATTCAAAATAAAAAAGTTGTGTCCCATGCTATAGCGAGATAATCATTATCTACGCATCATTTAATCTGTTATTATTATTCTGATTAGAGAACACATCGGCTACGAGTCTACATATAAGCAAACGGTACATATATTACTACTCTGGTTTTTCCTTTTCATCATTTTTCTAATCATGTTGAAGATGACGAGTAATAATTTTGTTCCTTCCAAAAATCAAAGTTAGTGGTTATAATGATTTTATGATCAAATTTATTTAGTGGCAAAATAAATCAGGTATCTCTATTTATTTATTTAATATTATCAAATTCTTTCTTAATTTGTTGACAAAAAAAAAAGCTTTACTTTCTCATTTTTGACTCACTTTGTTCATTCAATTTCTCATTTTTGTACTACTTTTGAGTACGTTCACGAAATAAAATAATACAAAAGTGTTGAAAACTTAAATACTACTTTGAGTACTTTCACTAATACATACATATCGTTGAAATGAAGCTTATTCATATCTTAATACTACTTTATTTGTTATTTAAAACAAAACTTATTTAGAGCTAAACTTTAATAGTCACAGTAAATCCAAATTACCAATAGTACTTTTCTTGCCGCTTAAGCTTTACAAGGAGATAGTGGAGCGCCGCAAAGACAGTCGTTGCCTACAAACGCACTGGCCGGGAACTTTGTCACCGGAAGCTTTCCGCAAAGATGGTTTTGACTCACGTTCAATGTCTTTAATCCAGCCACCGCCGCTGGCACCTTCCCAAATACTAAGTTCCTTGATATATCCAAGGTTTTCAACGTCTTCGCAAACGTCAACTTCCCCATATCGAATCGGAGTTTGTTTCCTGATGCCTTAAACTCCACCAGATACTCTGTTTGGTTCAAAAATCTTGCGGGACTTCCGGAGATTTCGTTTTCCGACAGATCGATGAAATCATAGTAGTATGTTTGTGCTGGCTTCCAGTCATCTAAGCTCATCTTGATCCCGCATTTTGCTAGCTTCAAAGAGAAAATGATCGGGGATGAAGTCACCCATTTCGGAATGGTGTTGAGATGAAATTGGTTGTAAGAAAGATCCAAAGACTCAATGCCTTTCACGTTCAAAACAGGGAATGGATCGGTTAGAAGATTATGGGAGAGATCAAGATTGAAGATTTTGGTCAGATTGGCAAAACTCTTTGGTACGACACCGGAGAACCGATTCTTGGAGAGATCCAATGTGTCGAGAGCCTTGAAGTTCGATAAAAAGTTTGGGATCTTCCCGGAGAGTTTGTTATGGCCTAACTCAAGGAACCTAAGAATCGGTGAGAGGGATGCAATCGACGGTGGAAGATTCCCGGTGAATCCGTTGCGGGAGAGACTGAGAGATCGGAGCTCCGGCATTGATTTGAAAATATCCGGGATAGTGCCAGAGAGGCGGTTGCCACCGAAGTTGAGAAACGACATGAGCTTGAGGTTAGCAACCCCTAACGGTATAGTTCCGGTTAGGAGATTGTTGCCGAGATTGAGCTGAGTTAACCGAGTCAAATTAGTTATCGAACTTGGTATCGGACCCGTGAACCGATTTCCCGCGAGACTAAAGGCTTCGAAGTGGCTTAGCGAACCGATATTAACCGGAAGAGGACCGGAGAGACGGTTATTCTCGATGTAAACGTACTTCAGATTTGGTAATTGGAAAAGGAATTGAGGAAATGGACCAGTGATGTTCTTGAGATTCATGAAGTAAATACCATCGAGGAACTTAAGTTTAGCTAGTGACGGCGAGAGAGTACCGGAAAGAAAGCTTCCGGCAACATCCGCTTGTCCGCTGACAGAGAGTGCGGAGACGCGGTCGGTGGTGAGACAAGTGACACCGTTCCAAGAACAACAAGGAGTACCTTTCTTCCACGTGCTGAGGATACCGGAAGGGTCTCGGGTTATACCGGCTTTGAAAGCTAGCAGACCGGCTTCATCATCAGGATGACACGTGACAGCTCCGGTGGGATTTAGACATCGGAGAAAGATAACGACGGTAAAGACGAAGAGAAGAAAAGAAGAGTTCATGGTGTTCTTGTGTTGTGTTGTGTTGAGAGAAGTAATTGAAAGCTATTAATAGAAAGAGAGCGTCGACTCGTGAGCTGCGGAGTCAAAGTTGACGATTTTGACTAATCCATTTGCATGTGGCAATAATTAGTGGTATCCGTAATCGTGGTCGAATTTATCATTTCCCCGACAGACTTGAAAAAGACAGATTCATTTGATTTTTTTTTGTTTTTTCTGTCTTGTCCTGATTATTTATAGGTTTAAACACTTTCTGAAAATCAAATATCACTTTTGATATTATATTTTTTTTTTTGTCTCAGACTATTTTATGATATATATGTATTTTTGTTATCCATAAGTCAGATATAGACATATAGTTTCAATTTCACAACATTTTCTCTTTGGCTCTTTATTTTTTTTTCTATCATGATCTTAGTTTTTGTTACTTCGTCTATTATTTTCTGAAGTAATATTTCAAATTTGTTTCGATATTTAGTTACGTAATACAACTTTTTGTGTAACGTACGTTATTTTATTTGTCTT
This sequence comes from Camelina sativa, assembly GCF_000633955.1. Taxonomy (NCBI): domain Eukaryota; kingdom Viridiplantae; phylum Streptophyta; class Magnoliopsida; order Brassicales; family Brassicaceae; genus Camelina; species Camelina sativa. Next base: position 16,931,958 of record NC_025687.1, on the reverse strand, counting down.
ATTTTTTCCGCAGTTGATATTGACCCAAAAACCAAAATGAATGTCAAAGATTGACTTTTAGATTTTAGAACGGGCTATCGTACAATGATCTAGACGGTGAACTAAGTAGAGATGGCCCGATAGATTTATATGTTCATGAATCAGTCCCGTAAGCATTCATGGAGAAGTTTTACTCTTTCGTGATTGTTGAGTAATCATGGCTATTCAAATCCGAACTCAAATTATCAAAGGCCTGACCTCGGTCACTTCTCGACAATTCTAGCTAAATATCCCAACTCCCAGCCTTCTGCCACCAATGCTAAGACATGGATCCTATTCTACAAAGCAGTTTCAACTCAGGTTACCGAAGATCCAGACATACTAGTTTGATTTTTGAAACAAGATTTAACTCATTATGCTACCATAATCACCTGTGGTATGGCCTCTTTGCTATTTCAAATAGCGGTTCTCGTGCCGGCGAGAGTCACGGTCATACTTCCTCTATCAACGTCATCTCGTTTTTATTGGACTATGACTATTGCGTCTACTATCGACCTGTTCCTAGGAGACTGTTTGGGAACCCTTGACCTCACATGTCTTAAAATGCTTGCTAGCCTTTGCCTCATAGCTCTCTTGGAACCTTTGTCAAACTTTTTATGTTACCTTTGTATGGCATTGGGGAATGTCTCACTTTGTTTTGTTGTACTGTTTGGGATTTTCTAAATCTCTATTTCTGTACCTGGTTTGATGTTTAAATGAAATCAATTCTTTGTTCAAAAAAAAAAAAAAACTAATACATGATTACATTAACTAATTTGCATGTCTTTGTGTTTTTTATGTAGTTTCTTTTGTTCCTAGATTCAGCATTCTCTCTAACTTTTAGTAAGAATTTTTTTTAGCTTTTCTATTTCATATGAATCACACATTAGGTCTAGTAATCTCCTCTACAATTTTAAGTTCATGATTCGGTTTAGAACATATTACTGGATTTAATCCAGTAAAACCTAAAACAGGGAGACCTCTCTGTTTTATTTCTTGTGTGGGGTTTGATGTATCCTAATAGAGTAGGTACTACCACAAGTGGTGGATCTACTAAGGACAAATGGGGTCACTTGAACTGAGTAAAATAATTAAATAATTTTTTTGCATGTAATCTTGTAAGAGCATCACCAGCGGGAGAATATATTCACCGTTGTTAAAAAAAAGTAATATTTTAATATATAACTAATAAAATGCTGACATGTGTAGAAAAAAACTGAGAAACGTTTCTACACTAAGTACCCAGAAACGTTTCTACACTAAGTATCTTGAGCAACATTCTCTCTCTTTCTCTCTCCTTTTTGTATTTTTTTGTTAATAAAAATATTTGGGGAAGCAACGACCAGTAAAGATGGTCTAAAGTATCAACAACACAGTTGGTAATTCTTTTAGTGTTAACGTCCCATATCAGAGTTCAATCCATCAATATAAATCCCCCACTAACTACCACTATTGAAACCGCCATTAACTACCACTATTTCTCTGTTCTTCCATGATGTTTCTTGTTATTAATCTTTTCTTGTTATCCGACTTGTTTCTCCTGATTGAATCCATCAAATATTGTGTAAGTGACATGTTTTTTGAGCCAGAAAGATCATTTTGTGATCTCAATCTGAAATTGAGTTGGAACAAATGTCTTTATTAGTTTTGTGCATGACAATTGTAATAGAATGATTAAATGAAGGGCTGCATGTAGCAATCCCCATGTACTATATGTGATTAACTAGAATCACCCTGTACTTTTAGTTTATACCTAATTCACTATATATTATCTATAAACTTTCTAATTCTATCTAAACTATAATTTTTTCATAATTCACCAAATTCAATTAATTGTGTTTTAAAATCATAAATATGGTGTTTACTTTTCACGATTAAAGTATACCCAAGTTTGAAAAGTTATCATGAATCCAATTTTTAACTGGAATTCAAGCCCGTCTTTGGCATAGAGGTTTCAAATTCCTCAAAGCCAAAATCAATTTAGAAAAAAATACTCTACTCGCAAAATAGTAAACACGATTTTATGATTTTAAAACGCAATTAATTGAATTTGGTTAATTGTGAAGAATTTATAGTTTGGGTGGAACAGGTTAGTTTATAGATAGTATATGGAGAATTAGGCAGATGCTAAAAGTACAGGGTGATTCTAGTTGAACACATATAGTACGTACATGAGAATTGGCGAATTGCTACAACCCTTAAATGAACTTCCATGATTAAATTATCTTGGGATATCACATTTTGTTGTTATTTAATTTAATACACTGATTACATTGTTATTATAAGAGATTAAGAATTGATAACTAAAGGTGATGTTATATAGATGAAGACATTTAAAAGTACACTTAATTAGCTCTAATGAGCAATGATTTTATACAAGAGGTGGTTATCAATAGTTTGATGGATTAAGGAGCCTAATCGTCGAGCCAATCCACGGTGAAGCGTTTTTCAGGGATTTCAATACAAAGTTCTGGAAGAAATCTTTTGAACTTTTCCCACATAGATGAAGCCTCCTCATCGCAAATGACATGGCGTAGAGACTCGAGGGAGACTACAGGACTTGGTAGATCCAATAAACTGCATCCTCTCATGTCAATTTTCTCAAGTGTCATTAGCATTCCTATATTTTCAGGAAGAGAACTCAAGCTAATACACTGTGAAATGTCAACGTACTTTAGACATGGCAGCTCACAAATTTCAACCGGGAGGAATAACAGCTCCAGGCAAGCATATAACCTTAGACGTTCAAGAGACTGTAGATCACTCAGATTCTTGGGTAACTCAGTAATGCGGGGACAGTTGGTTATGTTTAGAGACTTGAGAGAAGTCATCCCAGATATTTTGGAGTTTAGTTCCACGAGATCATCACAATGATCGATAGTGAGATCAGACAAGCTTGGGAAGATGTGGGAGATGTCGAATGTTGTTCGATCAAAACTGTTGCTGACCTTACAAAGGATTAAATGCATCTTACGTAGGTTTTTCAGTGGAATGGTGCTGCTAGAAAGTTCAGGGACATGAACTCTCTTGAGCCAGAGACTCCTCAGTTTGGCCAATTTTTCAAAGATAGAGAAGCCGTGTAGACGTGCAGGAGTCATGCCATTGTTTATAATCACGAGCACCCTGAGTTCAACCATCTTACCAATAAATGGTGGCAAGACGTAGTTATCCGACGAGAAGTTTAGTATTAAAACTTCTGCCTTAGGAAGATCCATATCGAACCAATCCATTTCATCCAATTCCCCTAAAGACACAACAATCCATCAAAATCTTGAAGAATTTAATTAGTCTCCAACCAAATTTATAAAGTTAGACAATACTTGCCTGTATGAAGAGAGACTATCTTGGCCTCAAATAGCTCATCTTTGTAAAGGTATAGAGGATTAACACCACAATTTTCTGCTTAGAACACACCAAGCACCCTTTTATTATTTATTCTTGTCAAACTCTTTTTAAGATTACAAGAATAAATTTATACACACTCCTCTTCTCTATCTAAACTCTCACTAGTATAGATCTAAGAGAATAACCCAACACTCACCTTCTTAGCTTTCTTTTTGTCATCCTTGAAGTTACAATCTCTCTCAAAAGGTTTTTTAGTGTTAGCAAAACCTACGCTCACCCTCCAAGATCTTTTATATTCGATTACCCTCAATCCTAACAAAAAGATCTTCAAATCTTCAATTAAGGCAATTCCTTGTTTGCCAAGAACTCCTTTCCTTATCCACCGAGAATAATATTCTTCAAATATCTTCTCTCTCGATTGTGCTTTATCTTCGTATTCCACAACCAATCAAACTTGCCACGTCAGCTACGAGAAGCTCTTCCTTGCTATTTGATACTTGTCTGTCCTCAGATGCAACTTCCTGTGTCTTAACAGACCTTTGTTCCAACCAACATCCTTGCTGTAACATCTGCATCTACAATCTCCCCCTTTTTGAATATGTTTGATAAAGAAGCATCCAAGTCACCCAAGTCTCCAGATCCTGAGAGAACAGACACAAAAACACAAAAGAGACAAACACAGCCGCCTATTTGCTCCCCCACAGCGAAACAACCAATTATGCAGCCTACTTCCACATCTCCCCCTGCTTATTTAGCAAACATGAGTCAAAAACAAATGGACAACAAGGTTTTGGGCACCTAGAACACGTACCTGTAGTCTTACACACCAATGCTGAGATTCAAGCCAAAGCTAAACATCTTGCTATTGCACCCACTTTGATCAACAACTTAGTGCAATAAAGTTCAACTTAGTGGAAAGAAAAATAGTCATAAAAATAGTCATGATATTTAACACATCTTAACACTTAGAGACCTCATGCTTCATAGAGAATTGATGAGGAACCCAGAAAGAGAGCAACCATGTTTTTCTTTTTTAAGTTTTAAACACATGGAACATACCTGGTAACCCCTCATGATGAGCTCATGCCAGACTCCTGTTTCAGCACACACGCCAGATACTACCACAACCTCTTAGATTGTCAAAGACCAACAATCGACAATGGTGGCTAGACTTTCACACTGTCATACCTTCAGTCCTTTCGATGTCAATCAAACATGCATAGGCAGCTGGAAATTCTTTGGAGAGATCAAGAAGTTCGACGTGTCCCTTTTTTTTTTTTTTTTACTGCTTGATATTGCACAATGCTTGGGACTACCGTCTTTTTATGCTTCAAAGATCCTGACATCTAGTGAAATCAATCACTAAAGTCAGCTTAAGCCTCTGAATGTAGCACAGAGCTTTTCCTCTCTTCAGCTCTTTGACCTCCTAATGACATGACAACGTTTTACAGAGACACGGACCGGCATGACATGCAAATATTTTCCACTCAGTCTTTAAGTACAAGATAACTGCTAACCTCTTATATATCCTAGGATTTCCATGTCCTGATTTGACGTGTGTCCCTAACAGTCAACACAACACAGCTCAACAAAGAGTTAGATTTCACAGATCCCAATGGACTTTCTCAGATTTGTGAATCTAGTAAATTCCAAAGGTTTAGTAAACAGATCAACCAGTTGAAATTCAGTACGGACATGACCAATCTCAAACAGTTTCGCCTCAACCAATTCCCTAATGAATTGATGTCTAATATCTATGTGTTTGGTTCGCGAATGTTGAACAAGATTTTTGGAGATGTTTATTGCACTTTGGTTGTCACAATGAATTAAGATAGAGTCAGAAACAATACCATAATATGCAACCATCTGTTTCATCCTCATAAGCTGTGTATAGCAGCTACCCAGAACTATGTACTCAGCTTCAGCTGTTGAAAGAGACACACTGTTTTGCTTCTTACTGCGCCAACAAATGAGATTGTTCCCCATGAAGAAGCATCCACCACTTGTGCTTCTGCGATCATCCACGGACCTGCCCAGTCGGCATCACAGTAGCCTGTAAGACTGGTGGTTGTGTCCTTGGTATAGTAGATACCAAGTTCAATTGTGCCTTTGATGTACTTGATGATCTTCTTTAAAGCTAGAAGATGTGATTTCTTAGGTTTGGTTGATATCTGGCGCATACACCAACTGCTAAGCAGATGTCCGGACGACTTGCTGTCAGGTACAGAAGACTACCAATCATCCCACGGTATAGCTTCTCATCCACATCTTCTCCTGCTTCATCCTTTGAGAGCTTGTCATTCACCCCCATAGGTATCTTGGCCTCCTTACTGGTTGTAAGACCAAATCTAGTTACCAAGCCTCTCGCATATGTGCTTTGAGACAGGAAGATGCCCTCAACTGATTGTTGTACCTTCAAGCCCAAGAAATAAGTTAGTTCACCACACATACTCATCTCAAATTCATCAGTCATATTTTGGACAAACTGATTGACAAGCTGCTGGCAAGTTGATCCAAAGACAATGTCATCGACAAAGATTTGCACAAACATCAGGACCTTGTCAAGACTCAGAACAAACAGATTTTTGTCCACACTTCCGCGCACATAACCTTGATCCATAAGAAACGTAGTCAACCTCTCATACCAGGCTCTAGGTGTTTGTTTGAGTCCGTACAATGCATTCTTCAGTTTGTACACATGTTGCGGATGTTGTGGATCCTCAAACCCTTTGGGTTGCTCGACATAGACCTCTTCTTGAAGAACCCCATTAAGAAAGGCACTCTTGACATCCATCTGATGCAATGTGAAGTTCAAAGCACATGCCATGCCAAACAGAAATCGGATGGACTCGAACCTTGCCATTGGTGCAAAGGTTTCGTCAAAATCGACTCCCTCTACTTGTGAGTAACCCTGAGCAACAAGTCGAGCTTTATTCCTCACAATACATCCATGTTCATCGCTTTTGTTCTTGAAGATCCATTTGGTTCCCACCACATTGACATCTACAGGTCTGCTTGTGAGTTCCAAAACATCACTGCGAGCAAACTGTTCAAGCTCATCTTGCATAGCAGTTATCCAAAACTCATCTTTCAGAGCCTCTGTGTGAGTTTTCGGCTCAATCGTGGAAACAAAGCACGCGAATTGTACGACTTCAGAGTCCTGAGGCACTTTCTGAATGATGGATCTTTGTTTCTTCCCAGCCAGATGAATAAATGGTGGATCGAGGGTCCTTCCTCAGTGAATTGAAGTCCTGAAATTCGAACTTTAAGTGCGGTTTTATTCAGAAGATGTGTTAGTCCTTCAAGACATAAATCAAAGAGGAAAGGTGAAAGGGGGGGGGTCCCCCTGTCTAAGGCCTCTCAGGGCCAAAGTCGTATCGACAGATTCAAGGCGAAATGGTGAGCCAATCCTTTTGTTACTCCTTCGCCACTTTTATTTTTGACCTAGCTGTTACATTATAAATTTACTTGTCTATTTCTTAACATTGCAGGAAGAGGAATTGGGAAGAGAAGTACGTATTGGTGAGGTTTTCATCAAGGCACATACAAAGTCTGATGGGACATATGTTGATCGGAAGGCAGAGAAGATAGCAGAAACAAATGAGAAGAATGTGCAAGAGAGGTTGTCTCAGCTCGAGGAAGATCCTTCTTCTGTCTTAGATGGTTATTCATGGCCCCGGGAGCTCACAAGAGAAGAATATACAGAAATCTTTCTTCAGGTTATGTTTTATTTTAACAATACACAAATGTTATCTTCGAGTTTAATTTGTCATCCTCTAATATCAGATTTTATCTTACTTTGCAGTCCACTGAGAAGGATTCAAGAGGAAAACCTTTTGGAGTTGGAAGCCTCCATGACTGCCTTGTCAATGGCAAGCAGGAGACACTTCTACCTTTGTGGCAATGCAAGAAGAGTTGAAGGAAGCTCAACGCAAGATAGAGGAGCAGGCTGCTCATATGTTGAGGCGTGATGAAGAAATCGCTCAACAATCCGAAATTATTGCTGAGCAGGAGGACAAGATTGACCAGTTCGACTTGGTGGGGCAGTTTCTGCGGGAATGTGATACACGGTTCCAACAGTTCTTAACAGCCCATTCAGCTAAAGAGACATCCATAGAGCCTGTTCAACAAGAAGATCCAACTTCAACTCCATAGGTTACTCTATGTCTTACCTACTAATTAAGTCTTCTTTTGATGATCTCAATGGCGACTCTAAGTGTTGTACTTTGTGTTTTGGAAACTATAATAACTTCTTAAAGTAGAATGTATTATGTATTATGTGTTGCTTTGTATTTGGCATTTCATATTATTTGTTGCTTTAGGTTTCCAAATTAGAATCATTTTTTGGTTTGGTTGACAGGGTTAAAAATAAAAATGAGAAATTAGAATATTCTATATCCAATTTCAGAAAACATTAGTCGCCAAATAGTAGTTAAATTTTAATAATATATCCACTAGACTAAAATGACTATATAGTGACTACTACATATATTAGTCGCCAAAAGGTCACCAAAACATTAACGACTGTTTCCCGACCATATTAAGCAACCCATTTGTTCAGGTTTTTTAATCACACAGTAGTCGCAAAGTAGTCACTATAACTTACAACTACATGATGACTACTATGTATATAGTCGTAAACGAGTCGCAAAATAGTCACTAAAAACTACGACTACATGATGACTAATTTGTGTCAACATTTATATAGTCGTAAATTAGTCGCAAAATGGCGACTAAATTTACAACTACAACAATTAGCGACTTTCGATTCACAACTGTATGAAATAGTCGCTAATTAGTCGTAACTCGTACTTTGATGACTACAAGGCAACTAATAGTGTAGTCGTAAAATGCGTGTTTTCTTGTAGTGCCCCACGATCCTGAGTCATAGTATATATATATAGTATAAACCTTTTTTTAGGAAGGGTAACTGTATGCCCAAGGATGGAGAACTGGATTCCAGATGCGAGTAATAAAGAAATGGTACATTGAGACAGGAAGAATCTTCCACCTTCAACGGTTTATTATTTTCCTTAACTCAATTTGGTCAACTCGGAAACAATCCTTTTAAAGTCTGTTTTGTTGCCTGAAAATGAAAAAAAAAAAAAAANAAAAAAAATCGAGTCGTTAATAAAAAAGAGAACATGTCTAAAGCATGGAAACTGAAGTTGCTTCTTCTGCTTCAACTACTCCTCTTGAGTCAACATGAAGTTGATTCAGCCTCTGTTGTTAGCTATCTTCCTGGTTTCGATGGTCTTCTTCCATTCCACCTTGAAACTGGGTTTGTTTTCTTTCCTCTGCTTTTCGATTTTCGCAAACTATTAATAACAACAAGAAGTAACAACCCCTGTGAGTTTAAAATCTTTGAATGTTATCTTTATTGTGAAAAGGTACATTGGTGTTGGTGAGGAAGAGCAAGTTCAGCTTTTTTACTACTTCATCAAATCAGAGAACCATCCAGAAGAAGACCCTCTTATTCTTTGGTTAACCGGAGGACCAGCTTGCAGTGCGCTCTCCGCTCTTGTGTTCGAGATCGGTGAGTTTTCAAGAAAATAACTACAAAGATTTAATGAACTTTTTTCAGTTGAGTCTCTAAGAGCAAGTTCAACGGTGGTATTTACAAGATTGTTAAGGGATGCTTAAGGATAAAAATAAATCAAAATACATATAAAGGCTAAAATCGATTCTTATTAGTTAAGCACTTTTAGGATCGATTCTTATCTCATATGTGTTTGTCTCTCTGATTGGTTGGTGAAATTAACAAAAGAAAAAAAATTCGACCGAGGATTTTTTTCCTCTCTCTTTCATTTCAGGAGCCGATCACAAACTCTTCGATTTGGGAGAATCCAATGGCCATCTCCGGCGCTGTTGATGAAGCCTGAACTCCGCTTCTCGCTGTACGACCGTCGAGGGATCCGTTGACTACAGAAGCAAACCAGCCGTCAGATCTTCCTCCGGTGGCTGGATATCCACCGGATTCATCATCGGTAATTCCCCCGAGATTCCCGCCAATTTCTTGCTCCTTAGAGTGTTCGTGTTCCTCGCCGGAATTTTTGATTTCTGGTTTTGTTCGACTGTAGGTGTGGAGGTTGCTGAGCGATTCGCTTACTACGGGATATCTTCGAATCTGATTACGTATCTGACTGGACCATTGGGGCAATCGACGGCGGCTGCTGCCGCTAACGTCAACACTTGGTCTGGAACGGCGTCGTTGCTTCCTCTCCTCGGTGCTTTTGTCGCTGACATGTTTCTAGGTCGTTTCCGTACCATCCTCGCCGCCTCTGCTCTCTATATATTGGTACCAAGCTCTCTCTCTCTCTCTCTCCCTCTCTATTAGTCTCTTAGTCTCTTCACATTCTTCTCTAGAGATGAGTCTGAAGTTGTATAGTGGATTTGATTGAAACAAACAGGGGCTTGGTTTACTGACTTTATCTGCAATGATTCCTTCATACTGCAATGCTTATAAACTACTCTCGTCTTGCTCTCCTCGATTGGCTTCTGAACTTTGAAGTTCTCAATAATGCGAGGGATAGAATTTATTTGAAAGTGTTTGATGTGAGCAATAATCTGTTGTTTTCTTTTTAAGTCTTATTTTCTCTTGTTTCATGTGTTTGCTCTGCTGCTCTTGCAAGACCATGATGTCTTGAGTCATGCATTAATTCTGTCTAAAGTATTTTTGTAACTTTGTTTGTTGATTGCAGGGAGTTGCTGGTTACTGTCTACACCAGCTCGAATAAGAGAAAGCCAGAGCATATCATACCAAATTCTTCCAGTCTTCGAATCCTGATAATGTTCCCCAGGTGATTGATAATTCTTTCATTATAACCTTTTTTTGACTCTTGAATGATCTCAATCTCATGGTGGTTTTGGTTATTTCGCAGGAACAATCATTGACAACGAAAAATGCCACCCAAAGAACAATGATTTCTACCTCTGTGCGCACGCTGGAATGATTGTAAGTATCATATATATCAAATCTCAAAACTTCATTTGTTGATTGCTACTAGTGTTAATCGATTTAACACTCTTTATGTTTTTAATTAGAGAACTACTAGTGTTAATCGATTCTCTTTGTTTTTATAAACTTGATTATGAAGTTTGGCTTCCTAAGTCTTGTACATAATTTTATGTTTTTAAAAATGTTTAAAAATTTCAACAAACCAAATTGTACTTAACATATTATAATTTCCAAAAAAAAATTAAGAAATTTTAAGAACCCAAAATTAGTATCTACCATTGGAGCATACCATTTTACAGTTTTTTTAAAAGTTATTTCCAAATATTATAATTAAAAACATACTTAAGTATCTTTTTTTAGTATCTACCGTTGAACTTGCTCTAAGTCTATTCTTGTTTCTATTGCAGGGCCGTTGACTTTTAAGACTGAGGGTTACAATGGAGGTTTACCTTCTCTTGTCTCCACTTCATATTCTTGGAGAAAGGTGACCATCATAAAACAGAGTTAGGCTTGTGTTGTTTTTTCTTCCGGTCATATCGGGTTTTCAAGATTTGATTATTGTTTTCTAGGTAGCTAGTAATATTCTTGGATCAGCCTGTTGGGACTGGCTTCTCCTACTCAACAAATCCACTTGTTCATAAGCCTAGTGACACAGGAGAAGCAAAACAGACCTATGAGTTTTTTCAGAAGGTCTTGTTTTCTTGAAAGCATTTTCAGAGGGTCTTTAAGTATATGTAGAATATAATGTTTTTGAATCACTGCTGTTGCTGGTGCAGTGGCTAGTGGAGAATCCAGAGTTTGTCTCAAATCCCCTCTATGTGGGGGGGAGATTCTTACGCCGGAATAGTTGTTCCAGCTATTGTTCAGCAGATCTCAATAGGTTTGTTATTTGTCTTATAATAAAGCCCCCAAAATCCATTTTCTTTGGATTTGGTTTCCTTAGCCACTTTATTACCGCCTATACGTTACCTTTATGCAGGAAATGAACATGGCTACAACCCTCAAATAAATCTGAAGGTTCATTAATATCTTCACTCATATGTTCATTATGACTTATTATATAAAAAGGGTATATCTTATTTGAAACCATCATTTCTATCAACAGGGTTATGTGCTTGGGAACCCTTCAACAGATCTTGATAGTGATCATAATTCCAAGATTCCATATGCTCATGGAATGGGACTTATCTCTGATGAACTATATGAGGTATATATAGATGTCATATCGAGCTCTTCTCCACAAAAACCAAGTATCTTCTTAAATGAATTCAGTTTTTATACTCTTGTTTTTGTAGTCACTTGAGAGAACCTGCAAAGGAAATTATGTAAAAGTGGATCCTACTAACACACAATGCTTGAAGTTTGTGGACGACTACGACAAGGTACACATGTTTATTTTTAACATTTGTGATATTATTAGAAGGGGAATAACAGAAGACTAATTTTGAGACTTTTTGGTTGATGATGATGAAAGTGTGTTTCAAGGTTAAATGAAGGATTCATTTTGATAGCGTTATGTGATTTGGCATCACCAAATCCTTATTCAGGAGAACATGGTGGAAAAAACTATCTTAAGACACTTGTTCAGTCAGATCTTTCTCTTCCGACTCCAGATTGCTATGTAAGCAAACAAAACAATTCCATCGATTTTTGCTTTAGCTACTAAATGGAAATCATGCAGTTATTAACTGATAGAGGAGAAATTAACGCAGATGTTCCGGTATTTGCTAGCTTCGCATTGGGCTAATGATGAAGATGTACGTAGAGCACTTCATGTAGTGAAAGTATGTCATATTATATTACATAACATGTCCATCTGTCTCTTACGTAACGTACATCCATCATCTTACGTGCCAATAAAGCAACTAAGAATAAAAGAAACTGAAATCTGCAGGAAAGTATAGGGGAATGGGTGAGATGCAATTGGGACTTGCCTTATGATAAAGACATAAAGAGCAGTGTACCGTACCATCTAAACAATAGCATCAAAGGGGAATATCGGTCATTGGTTTATAGCGGTGATCACGACATGATGGTACCTTTTGTTGGAACTAAAGCTTGGATTAAATCTCTAAACTACTCAATAACTGACGATTGGAGACCTTGGCTTGTTAACAATCAAGTTATTGGATACACAAGAACTTACGCCAACGATATGACATTTGCAACTGTCAAAGCAAGTTTTTTATTTCTTTGAGTTCTCGTCAAAGTTAATTTGTCGTTACAATTTGAAATATATATATAATTATTTCTATTCGATTTTGTAGGGAGGAGGACACACGGCAGAATATAAACCGGAGGAAAGCTTTATGATGTTCCAAAAGTGGATAAGTGGCCAACCTCTCTAAATACTTCAGTTGGCGTGGAAAGACCCTACATTGCCTGCTAGAGACAGTACATCCTTAATTCAAGATTTGAATGGAGTTTTTATCTGTTTTAAAAGGATTTTTGGTGAATAAACATATTAATTTGAATATCTTTTTAGACTATGAAACTTGAATCTTTTCAGTATTTTTGTAAAACTATTTACATACACCTTGAATTAATCATTAGAGAAATCAATACCTAGACATCACTTTAAAACACATAAAAACTCCATTCAAATCTTTTAAAATTGTAAAGCATATATTATAAAAATCCAGCAAATGCTAAAAGAAAAATATTAAAAAGCACTATTGAGATCTCAACCCCTGTGTGGTGGAGGAAGTGATTTGTTTGGGCTCAGCACCACGTAGTGTACCAATCCAAGCCGGTGGCTGCATCCCGGTTTGCTCATAAACCGTATCAAGAATCGGTGGCAACATCTTGTACAGTCCAGCAATATCATTCATAGCATTACCATTACCATTACCATTACCACCACCACTCATTCCCTGATCAGCACCACCATGATTCCAGACACTGATTTTAGGCTGCAAGTCTCTGATTGCAACCGCGTTGGTCTTGGTGATATCCTGGTAAACGCCATTGTTGATCATCAAGAAGTCTCTCATGGCTGAGTGATCATTGCCAACTGCGTCCAAGAGGGTCCTTAGATAAGTCCCTTGAGCATTGGCCATGGCGACAAGTCCCTCTGCGTCTCTCTGTTTCGAATAGAAGGCTGCATCAGCTGCAGCTTTCGTCGCCTCCGCTTGCTTCTCCTTCTCGTAAAGAACAGCTTCCGCTTGCTTTTGCTTATTGTAAAGCTCCCAGTTTGCTTCTTGGACCTGAGTTTCATACTCAACACTGGCTTTACTAAGGAGCTCGGCTTTAAGCTTCTCTGTCCGAGTCAATGCATTCATTTTCTCAACTTTAGTCTGAAGCTCAGCTTCCCTTAAAGCCACTGCTTTGGCTGCTTCAACCTCAGCCACACGAGAATTCTTGGACAAAGCAGCTTTCTGAATCGCCAATGCTGCATCAGCCTCAGCCACAAGAGCCTCCATCTCATTCTCAAACACTTTGACCTCAGTCTTCACCTTGATCTCCTCCTTTGTCCCTTGTCCTAATCTCTGAGTGGATATGATCTTTGAATCAGCGTCAATCTTTGCTGCATTCTGGATTGTGAGACCGGTCCTTTCTTTTGCACCTATCTCTCCCTTCATCTGTGCCTCTGCTACGTCGATCTTGGCTTGGTTTGCTGCTTCCATCTGAGTCCTCTGGCCCAAGTAAGAGAAGTACTCATGTCCAGGCACATCAACAAGCTGCTTCACATTCGCGTTGTAGATCACAAGACCAAACTGGTTTAGCTCTAGTTGAACCTTGTCAAACACCTCTTTCTTGAACTCCTTTGTTCCTACAATGCAACAAGTGGATTGTGATATATAAGCCAAAAGTAACAAAAATAACAATTTCTTCTAAAACAAGGATCAAGAAATCTATACGAATACACAAACAGAAACAAAACTTCTATTTAACAAATAAAGCAAGATTATGATAATAAGTAGATAATTAAAACGTCCAATGTTTGTTTACCTTTAAAGACCTCTTCCATGGTCATGGCTGCAGCTAGGACACGAGTCTCTCCTTCGATAACACCCTGAACAAGCTCGTTGACGTGATTAGAGTGTTTGTCATGTTGAGACATAAGCATGGGGTAAAGTAAGAGAGCGTGAGGGTCATCAACGCGCGGGCCGATGGTGAAAACAGCCGGGATAACAAAGGGGAGTTTCTCCGAACTCATAGCCTTAACATCGAACGAGTAGTTCACGGGAGAAACATCGAAGACGGTGCAAGACTGCCATGGAAACACCCAAGACTTCTTCGCAAGCCTGATATCTTTGATCCCACCACCGGTGATCGCCAGGTACTGCGACGGTTTAGCGACCTTGTAACTCATTATGCGTCTTCTTTGGATTTAGGGCTTTTCTTCTGCCTTAAGGTTTACGGAAACTTTAAGATTTGTTAAAAACGAGTCTGCTTGTGAGTTTTATTTATAAAGAGTAAAGAAAAACTCATTATATAAGTTCCTCCACCACGCGTACATAGAAACATAAAAGGAAAAGCTTATACTCTTTTTTCTTGGTAATATCGTCCCTTTTCAATTTACACGGACACTTTGATACATAAAATATTTAGGTGTTATCCAACATTGATTGAAATTTTATTTAAAACCTCGATTCGTGACACACGACAGTATAATTTTTTTTTACCGAAAACGTATAAAATAATTTAAAACAGTACAAGTCAATTACAAAATAAACAGGATATAACTTCGGTTTTATTGTAAAAGATACGTCGGTCATTAACAGACTAAAAAAATTGGGAGTCCGACTTGAGGCAAGCCGATTTTACTTTGTTTGATCGGTGAAAAAAAATATCTATGGAATAAGTGCAGTTAATAAATAATATTTTATTTTTAACAAATTTTTTTTAGATAATTAAAAAAGATAAAAAAAAAAATAATAACCAAACTTTCACATGTTTACAATATTTATCTGATAATTGTGACAAATAAATTACAGTATTATTTTCATACACTATTATCGAACAAATGGTTGAGAGGAGAAAGTTAGGCTAGATAATATTTATGGAATAAAAAATAACATATATATATATATATAATATTTTAATAATTAAATTTTTAAAAAATGTTTATAATCCATAGCATAATTTATTGGACCTCATGGAAACCACTTGATTTGAGTTTGCAAGTGGTCAATAACAGTTTTTTTTAAGCCGCTATATGTCACCTTTAGCTATATGTCACCTTTTTAGGATTTGAATGGTAACAACGTATTTGGTTATTCGGAACAAAAAAATTTAATTGTACGGTACGGTTCAGCTGCAGTTTATACAGAAGAAATATAGCCAGTGAATAGTAACATTAAAAAGTAGAATTAGGAAGACAAAAACATTAAATACGTCTTTTGTTCACTACAAGAAAACAGGTGATCGGCCACTGTAGGAATAGTCACTAAATAGTCGTTGATTGAAATTTTGCGACTATACACTGTTGTAGCTAATATTTTGTCGCTAATACATTTGGTCGTTAATTAGTCATTATTTAACGACTATACACTGTTGTCGATAAATTGTGGTCACGTAGTCGTTATTTAGTAACTAAATTTAGTGACAATTTGACGGCTAGTGTACGACTATATTAGTAGTTGTCGTGTAATAGTCGTTAAATATGACAACTAATTTACGACGAAGTTACGACTTTGTTACATGAATAAAATTTGCAATACTTTAGTCTTAAATTAGTCGTTTTATTTTGCGACTATTTAACGACAACCTAACGAAAATGTTCCGTCTAAATGACGACTACATAGCGACAACTTTGTTTTAGAAAATAATAAAATTAACTGGTTATTATTGTTTTGTAATCCTGATTTTAATCCTGAAATTAATGAAATGGAGAACAAACATAATATACAAGTCCAAAATCTAATGAAAACACATTATATACATAACCATAATTTTATTGAAACCAGAAAATACATAAGTCCAAAACAGAAATCAAACCAAAACCAAAGAGAGAAAGAGTTTATAACACATACAAACGGAACAAAAGAACTTGGTTCATGAGTTAAGAGAATATAGGAACCATATTGGAGTTGATCATGTTGTTGGTGAATGTTGATTCTCCTCCTCAGCTGATTGAGAGGCTATAAACTCCATTTAGGCTGGATTAGTGTCGCGCATAAACTTTGCCATCAACGACAACTATTTGATCTCATTCTTTTGCTCAACCACAAGGAGAGCAGTCTCTTTTTCTCGAGCAGCAGCTTCAGCATTGAGAGTCGCCTGAATTTCAATTTGCCATTGGGCTTCCTTGAGTTGCTATTGCAATGTAAGAAAGGCTTCGGTTTGTGATCGTTGCTTGCTCTTGCCAAGATTAGCTTTGAGGCTTCCAAGACCATAAGGAGTTCCTCGTGAATTCTTCTCAGTGCACTGTTTTTACCAAAAAGAAAAACTGTAAATAAAGAGCAAAACAAATTCATGATCGAATAGAAATGGTACTTTACCTCAAGGAAGATGGCAATACATTCATCGCTGGTGAGCTCTCGACGGTGTGAAGTACCATCTGAAAGGCTTGAATCTGCCTCGAGCTCAGCCATCTTCTCCTGCAACTTCTGCTGATAAGCTTGATGAATTTTCTCTTGCCATCCACATAAGAACCATCCGGCTTTGTATGTGTTTTGAAAAAAACTTCACCCATACTGAACTCTCTTCCCAACTCTTCTTCCTACAATGTTACAAAATAAAAAATGGTTATGAAAGTGTTTAAAGATAGAAAGGATATAAATGTAACTAACAAATTAGAAATGACTTAACCAGATCATCTTGGATTTCTCTATATGACTTGAGTCCTGATAAGTGGATGTGAGGACCAAGACCATTACGGTCAGACAAACGACATTTGGAATAGGTTGAACTCTTTTGTTGTTGTTCTTCAGTATTCCAATTATCAACCATCTCTTGCCAGAGAGTACCTTCAATCCATGAAGGTTTAATTCGAGACGTCCTTGCATCGCTAACCATGCCCTTCATCCGACGGTTACAGATGGTGTTGAAATGTTCTTGAACGGTTCCTGTTATCAATGGATCCTAGGTGTGAGTTTTCTACATAACAAAAGAGAGAAGGAATTATGTTAGTGAAGTTAGTGAAAACAAGCAATAAACACAAGTAGAAAACATGTTACATTGTACTATTCTTACCGCAAATTCCATGAAGTATCTTTCTTTTCGATCGGGAGGCACACAATATCAAATTGTTAATTTTTTTTTTATGACACAAAAAATGTTATACTTATTGTATAAAACAATAATCTTAAAGAAATTAACAACGTCTCCAAATGTTTATTAAAAAGTAAATAAAACCATTAGATTTTATTAAAATACATAATTTATTTTACATATCTTAAAGCACCAAAAGTGCTTCAGGGTTCTTCGCCGTCTTCTTCTTCATCATCCGAAGACGATAAATTACACATAAATTCATCTTCAGGTTCCGCGTCTGCAACATCATAATCGAGATTTATTAGGTCTCCCCTTTCCAAATTGTCTACTATGACATCTTCAATTGTAGTCATCAATACAGCATCATCAGTTTCTGTTTGCAAAAGAGTTGTTCTCCAGAAATATTTCCCCTCGGATTTACTTTTAGAACATTGAGCCACAAATGCTTCAGTTTCTTTATGGTGGATACTCTTTTGTAGCGTCTTTTCCCTTCAGTAAGTTTTTTTTATTCCTCCTCAGAGGATGATCAGGAGGAAGTAATCTTCGATGATAATCAAACCAACATGTCTTCCTTCCATTAGGTAGATAAAAAGACTTTATATCGTCCATGCAAACTGGGCAAGATAATTTACCATGTGTTGTCCATCTAGATAACATGTCATACGCAAGAAAGTCGCTTATCGTCCACATCAGTATAGCTTTTAGGTTGAAATTTTGGCCCAAAGACACATCGTATGCATCGACTCCAGTAGACCACAACTCTTTTAACTCATCAATAAGAGGTCGGAGAAAGACATCAAGACTAGCTCGCGGATGGTTTGGACAAGAATTTAGAATTGTAAGAAACAAGTACTTAGTATCCATGCACATACCAGGGGTAGATTATATGGCGTCAATATCACTGGCCATAATGAATGGTGACGAGACATCCCAAACGGATTGAACCCATCAATACACAATCCCAGATACACGTTACGGGGTTCTTCAGCAAATTGAGGATTTTGTTCTTGAAAATACTTCCACTCCGCTGCATCAGATGGATGACTCATTTCTCTCACCTTTGCTTGATTCTCAGCATGCCATCGCATTGCTGCTTCAGTCTTGTGACTCTGATACATTCTCTTCAGTACTTTGGTTTTGCGTCGGTCATTCTTAGGCTTTCATCTTGGTGCATCACAAAACAAACATTTTTCTTCCTTTTTTCATCTTTCCAGATTAACATACAATTGTTTATAGAAAAATCAATTGTATGATATGGGAGTCCTAAATTGCGCATCAATTTCTCTGTCTCGTAATGAGAACCCGTAGTCTGGTTTCCTTCTGGTAAATAATCACTCAGCATTTCACATACTGAATCCACTAACTTTTCACTCATATTATAATCTGCCTTATTTTGCATAACTCTAGCAGCTAAAGATAATTGTGAGTGACCTTCACGACAACCATCATATATTGGATTTTTTGCACCTTCTAACAAGTCATAGAATTTTCTTGAATGGTTAAGTACTGGTTCTTCTACACTCTTATAACCCCCATCCCATTGATAGTTATCATCAAAACCCACATTAGAAGGAAATGCATCATACACCATATCCACATATCTATCTTCTACTACATTACCCACTTCCTCACTCCCACTAATAAATGTTGGATCAACAGTAGTCGTTCCTATATCCATATTTATTTCTTCCCCGTGCTTATACCAAACATAATAATCTGGCATAAACCCATAACTAAAAAGATGATTCCAAATTCTAGTCCCTAGAAAACGGTTCCCGTTTTTGCACCTACTACAAGGGCAAAAAAAACTTACCCCCGTTTTCTTGTGCAAAAGTGCAAAAGGCTGGCTATTTGCAAATTGCATGAACTGCTCCATCCCGGCTCTCAACTCTTCTGTAAAATTTCTTGTCACCTCATCGATCCTATTGTACATCCACTCCCGAAAATTAGTATAATTGTAACTTCCTGACATTATTATAAATCTCTATGATCACGTTTTTTTCCTTGTGTTTTATTGTGTTTATGCGAGTGATAGAAACGATTGGTGAGCTCAGCTTATATAGGCTTTTTTAGCGACTAAAAAGTGACTATATAACGTAGTCACCAAATGCTGGTACACCTTACTTCGGAATGCTAAAAACGTGTTTAATACCAACTTTTAGCGACTATTTTGCGACAAAAGTCCGACCCGTCGAAAATGTGGCATTATAGTCGCCAAATTTACGACTATATTAGCAACTACAGCATTAGTCACTTATTTGGCGCCTTTTTGACGACAATATTCACAACTTCCTTAATTTGTCACTATTGAGTCGCCATTTAGCGACTATTTTGGCGACTAATTGTTTTGTAAATAAGCGACTGATATACGACTATATCATAATAGTCACAAAACAGTCGCCATTTGGTGGCTAAATTGTCGCCAAGTTTAATGACTACGGCTTTAGTCGCCGATTGTAGTCTGAAAAACCATGTTTTCTTGTAGTGGTTACCAATCAACAAAAAGTAGAAGCAAACTGTGGTTTTAGGAAAAAAAAAGAAAAATAAGTTTTGCGGATTTTTATGCTGCATAATAGTTTAGATAACAACACTATTATTCAGCAGTTTTAGGCAAATACGCCAATGTCCAATGTATAATTTTATTTTATTTTGACTTATTTTTGTTTAATTTACCAGCATTTACTATATATAGATTAAACATATAACATGTAAATATTCCTTGGTATTTACTATTACCAATCAATATTTAAATTTAAATAAATTTTGGTATTTAAAATTGAGAAATTAAAAATTTATTTATTAATAAAAAATGAAAATATAAAAATATATTAATTATTAATAAAATAATATAAAATCCGTACCGCAAATTGTTTTTCACCAATCAAACATTATTTTGTACCGTTTACTTTAGAGTAACCGCACATGTCCCGTAAATACATTTTTCTTGCATGTACCACAGTTGAACCGTACCGCATGCATTATCAAATTATTTGTCCCACACTTAGGGTCCAAATGGTGACAGCGTAATTGATCGTGCGGGAAAAGCGGTTTTACAGTGCGGTACGGTTCAACTTTGGTATTTGCAAGAAAAAATATTTCCGGGAAAAGTGTGATTTATGCACAATAAGCGGGATACAATAATGTTTGATTAGTGAAAATACTATTTAAAGTGCGGATTTCATATTATTTTACGAATTTTATAATATATATATATTAATAAATAAATATTATTATATATTTTTGAACCTTAAATATCCAAATAGTTCAAAAATAAAAGTTCAAATTTTTAACCTACAAAATTTCTCATCTCAATTCAAGCTTTCAATCATAAACATACAACACAATAAAAGAATGATTATCGAGTATTTTGAATTTCCTATAACATATTTGCAATACTGTCTCTTATTTGCGTAATATGTTCTCCATCTGCTATATCTTCTGCATCCATATCATCTATATCATGTTCAAAATTTATAATGTTTATATTTGTTTCAGTCATTACGTCTCTGTGAAATCTGCAACAAAGAAATTTGAAATTCTGATGAAATTATGTAATCCCACTGTAGCCATAACCACTTATCTTGGAAAATTAGAAAGAATCTTCCACTTTTTCTTCCAAACTCCAAAAGTTCTCTCGATAACAGACCGTAAAGATGCATGACATTGGTTGCAGAGCCGTCGCTAAGTTTTCTATGGCCACAATCAAAGAAAAAAAATGGACTGAATTTTTGTGACTGTATGCAGTAAAATATATTTTTAAAATGTTTATTAAAACAAAGACAACAAATAAAATAAAATAAGCTACATGCGGTTCGAACTCATGATGAGTAAGTCTTCACTAACACTCCTAACACCACTAGACCAAAGAAATTTTTGAGAAAATAGGGCCGCATTTTGGATATAATATATATGGCTGCAAGCTGATGCTTCATTGGTTTGGCCTATTGGCTAGCTCTGATTGGTTGAACAATTCATTTTTATTCCTAGAAGGGGGACCATAATAGAATTGATACATATGATATTTCACAACACGATTTTGTGATGATCTATAAGGAGCGAGAAATCCTTGTTATTTGGATATCCAGAATCAACGAGATAATACTTCTCTAATGAACGCAATGGAAATCCATAATCACTTCGTTGTGCTATTTGCAAAACAGTTGTATCATGACATAAACCTGGTGCTCTATTCCAAATATATGTGAATAACATATTCAAATCACATATTTCCATTATATTCAATTATGCATTATCGAGTCTATTCCAGTACATTCCTAGAAACTCATGTTTTATTTTGACGCACACATGAGTCTCATCCATAGCTCCAACGAATCCACAAAAATATGGCCAATATCTTTGGTCTACTTAAAGTACTTTGAGAATTTGATAAAGTTCATGTCTTGTTGGAGTTCTAATATAATCACATGCCAATAATTTTGTTGCCGTAAGAACTTCCCTAAATTTTCTTTGCATAGTCTCTTGATTTCGGCCAAATCTTAAACCAACATCCCTTTGAACTTCATTGTGCCCACATATCCGTATAAACATAGCCACACTCTCTTCAATCCCAATATTCAATGTTGGTTGTAGACCATAGTTTGTTTTCAACATATTACACAATGTTGTGAGACATGGAAGTGACATTCGTAATAGTTGAAGATAAGCAGCAGCATCTTGTTGTAGTCGACACCAAATATTTCTCCATCCCATACCTCTATCGGTTTGCGCAGGTGCCCCTTGAAAATATCGATCATAATAAGTAAAAGCTGGTTGAATTAACAATTCTTCAAATTGTTCATTTTCCAAATTCTAAAGTTTAATTCTCTCTTCGTAATTGAGATTGTTGAGGCCTTGATCGCAATTGACATATACGAAATGTCTGAAATTCATTACAAACAACATGTCATTAACGTATATTATTTTAAAAGAATAATTACATTAAATTCAAAATAATTTTTTAACATAAATAATATTAAAAAAAGATTGATAAAACGAAGTTGCGACAAATTAATCTTCATATCCTACATCACTTTGATTACTTTCATTTGGTCTAGGTGTTTGTAGCATTTGTCAACTTTCAAAAGAATTTGTGAAACCAAGACCAGATTATGATGTTTGTTGAATGATAGGTGAAGTTTCTTCTTAAGTATTCCTCATATTTTCACCTTGGTCACCACGTGAAAATACATATTGAATATCTATCGGATTCGATCCTAATGACCTGCCTTGTTGAAAATTTTGTGTTTGTTGCCATAGTTGAATGTTTGGCGGCGTGCCCCATTGTGGAGTATTTGGCGGTGTGCCCTAATGTGGAGCATTTTCCGGTGTGCTCCAATGTGGAGCATTTGGCGGTGTGTCCCAATGTGAAGCATTTGGTGGTGTTCCCTGTTGTTGATAACCAGGTCCCCAAAAACCAAGTTAATTTTGCTCTCCGAAATTATTACCCACAGAAGATGGACTGTTGGATGATAGACCTCCTGAATGTTGACTCCTAAATGAATGGCATGCACCTAACTGTTTTGACACATCTTGGTTGTTACGCAAAACACAATTCATCGCTTCCAACAATTGTAGCTTTTCCTCTTCAGTGCTTGAGGCTATGCCAATGAAATATTTACGCCACAATACTAGCTCCTTAAGTGCATTAATGCAGGACCAATAAATCCAGTATGGGAAGGTCAAGATCAATAAATATTTGTTTCTGCCTTTTTAAATTCTCTATAGCCAACAATGGTGTCTTGTATTGTTGTCTCAAAAGATTTTCTCCTACGAGTTCCTCGTGAACCGCTACCAGTAGAAATTCGTGAGCTTTCTCCAGATCTTTGTGAATTACTCCCACATATGGTGGTTGACTGCAAATTTAGCCTCCCTCGTTGTTGGCCTCTACGAGCAGAATTTTGGTTTGTGTCATCGTCATCAATGGTAACATGATACACTTAGTCTTCTTCGTCTTGCGTCAGAGGAATTTGTAGTGGAATGTCACCACTATTGCTGTCTGAATCATTAGATCACTCTTCATAATTTGCATGCTAGTTCATCAACTGGTCTCTTCTTTGTCGAGCAGAGTGTTGAGATTGTGATTGAACATCATGTAATATGAAACATCGTTGCATCACATCCCAAAATTGAGGTGGCTTTCGGTTCAAGCTTTTTGTTACTTTGCATCCATATAAATTTAAAATTATTTAGATTCGTGATAACAAAATTTAAAACATATCTTGATGAATAGAAGGATTATTTATACATACATACTCTTGATCCTTCCACCATAAATCAGATGCATATATCATATATGTATCATGATCAACCGTGATTCCTGTTTTATGTGTAAGAACCTTCCACCACTTGTACCTTTTATTGAATTCATCAAGTTTGTTTTTGAAGAATCCATAAGTTATATTCATGTGGAATGTTGGGTTAAATTTTTCTACCATATATTCTCTACCACTAGCAGTAGGATTCTTAAGAGTATAATTATTCATCGCAATTGCTTCGTTGAACAATTGAATTAATGTTTTTTCCTGAATGTACGACCATTTATACTTGCCTTTGTTTTACAAATTCCGCAAATACAATGTTTTTTCCGGCGACGGTGCCGGCGACCGGTTTTGTTGCATTTTTCGGATGTTTTCGGATGATCTGGACGAAAGATGGTGATTGGCCGAGGAGAATGGGCGTGTCATGCATGGGCGAACATTGATTCTCCGAGGCCGAATGGGTGGCGGTGTATTCGTAGTGCGCACGAATTACCAAGATGTTCCCATGGGCATCGATTCCACCCTCGCCTAGCTGGCTGATCGTGCTTTGGTGGATAAGCATGGATCCAGCTAGGCTGTTCCGAGGAAAGCAACATCCACCATTTATACTTGTCTTTGTTTTACAAATTCCACAAATACAATGTCACATATTAAATCAAGTATATATAATTATTATTTTTATTTTTTAAAAAAACAAGCTAAAGAAAATTTACCAATACTGTTGTTTCCGTTGGAGGAGTTGAATTTTCAGTTGACTGATTTGAACATGTTTGTCTAGAAAGATTGCCTAAATGAGGTAGAGTGAATAGAGAGAGAGAGAGAGAGGTTTAGAAAAGCTCACCGAGGGATTGGGTTCCTGTAGCGTCTTGGAGCGAGTTCGCGGCGGCGAGGGATTGGGTTCCTGTAGCGTTTTTGTGCGAGTTCACGCGGCGAGGGATTGGGTTCCCTTTTTGGAGCGAGTTCGCGGCGAAGAGCGATTGGGTTCTCGTAGCGTTTGGAGAAAGTTCGCGGTGATGAGGGATTGGGTCATTACCCACTATTTTTTTGAAACGCGGTCCAAGCTATTATTTAACGAAAAAACCCCACTTTTTTTTCTTTTCAAAAAACGCAAATTAACTTTTCTTCTTGTGATTGGTTGTACTTGTGCGGTTTTGATTAATTTTTTAAAAAACCCTCAAATTCTCTGCTTCCATTCACTGCCTAAATTCGCGGTTAGCATTCAGACTCATATTTGCAGGACAAGTGCGGTTTATGCAGAATTAGCATTACTGAATAATTTTTGAATGGTGAAAAAATAATTGAGGTTCATACTAAAGATATATATATATATTACTGTAATAATTGTATGAGTAAATTAGTAAACATAATAATTGTATGAGTAAATTAGTAAACATAATAATTGTATGAGTGTTTGCCAAAAAAAAATAATAATAATTGTATGAGTAAACTTTTATATGTTTTGTGTAAATTAAAAATATTTAGAACCTTAAATACCCAAATTTATTTAAATTAAAAGTTGAACTTTTTATATACATATTTTTTATACCCAACTACAAATATTATTCATAAGTTATTGACATTTGCTATTTATAGCATATGTGATTTTTTTATTTATAATTTATTAGAGAGAGAAGAGAAGAAGAATATTTTTTTGGGTTCAAATGGTGATAGTGTTCAAATACAGGTATATATTTATATGTATGTATATATTTGTTACATATGTCAAAATTTGTTATATATGTCAAAATTTAGCTAAAATTATTTAAATTTAACAAAAATTTTAGGATTTTTTTGGATACCCGATAGTTTAGATAGTAATCAGATTTTAAAATTTATATCAAGTCTGATAGTATCCAAACCGAATCTAAACCAAAAGTTTAAAATTACCTAATAAATTCTATTTTCCCTGGTAAACCCGAACAAGTTACCCATATTCCCCATGCCTACCGGACTAAATCTGTGATCTTGTTACAAAACTATGGTGAGACAATGTAATTTTGTGCACCATCTTGTAAACTAGTTTTGTTCAGCCCATTAGCCCAATAAAGTATTTAATAGGCCCATCTGCTTTATATATAATCTAGGAGAACAGCGTCGCCGGCGAGTTATTTAACCTTGCGTTTCCTCACCGTCTCCGTGACGTTTCGGTTTGTTCATGTGCGAAGAGAAGAGAAGAGAAGGATCACAATGAAGCTCTCTTTCTCTCTCCCTTCCAAATCTAAGCCCAAAGTCACAGCGACCGCCGAGGGGAACAACGCCGCTGATGACGGAGCCAGTAAAGAGTTCGTCACCGAATTCGATCCGTCGAAAACCCTAGCTGATTCCACCCCCAAATTCGTTATCCCTCCGATTGAGAACACATGGAGACCTCACAAGAAGATGAAGAATCTCGATCTACCTCTTCAATCCGGGAACACAGGTTCCGGTCTCGAATTCGAGCCTGAGGTTCCTTTATCCGGTACTGAGAGACCCGATAACATCAGCTACGGTTTGAATCTGCGTGAGAAAGTGAAGGGGGATGACGACTCTGTCGGTGGTGGTGATGCAAGCGAAGATCGGAAGTTATCTGCAGGGGAGCAGCTTATGCTACAAAAATTGAGGAGAGATCTGAAGTCACTCGCTGATGATCCGACGTTGGAGGATTTTGAGAGTGTTCCTGTGGAGGGTTATGGAGCTGCGTTGATGGCTGGGTATGGGTGGAAGCCAGGTAAGGGGATAGGTAAGAATGCTAAAGAAGATGTTGAGATTAAGGAATATAAAAAATGGACTGCTAAGGAAGGATTAGGTTTCGATCCTGATAGATCTAAGGTTGTTGATGTGAAGGCTAAGGTTAAAGAAAGTGTGAAACTTGTTAGAGATGTTAATGGTAGAGATGTGTTTTTTGTTGGGAAGGAAGTGAGAATTGTGGGAGGAAGAGATATAGGATTGAAGGGTAAGATTGTGGAGAAACTGGGTAGTGATTTGTTTGCTATTAAGATCTCTGGTAGTGAAGAGGAAGTGAAAGTGGGTGTGAATGAGGTTGCTGATTTGGGTTCCAAGGAAGAAGAAAAGTGTTTGAAGAAATTGAAGGAGTTACAATTAAATGATAAGGAGAAAGATAAGAAAGTTAGTAAACGAGGTAGAGGAGCAGAGAGAGGGAGTCAAACTGAAGTTAGAGTGAGTGAGAAGCAGGATAGAAGTCAAACAAGAGAGAAGAAATCGAAGCCCTCTTGGCTTAGGAGTCATATAAAGGTGCGGATAGTAAGCAAGGATTTGAAAGGTGGGAGATTGTATCTTAAGAAGGGAAAAGTTGTTGATGTTGTTGGACCGACGACTTGTGATATCACCATGGATGAGACGCAAGAGTTGGTTCAAGGGGTAGATCAGGAGTTGCTTGAGACGGCATTACCTAGGCGAGGAGGGCCGGTTTTGGTTTTATTGGGGAAGCATAAGGGTGTCTATGGAAATCTGGTTGAGAAAGATTTGGATAAAGAAACTGGTGTGGTTCGTGATTTAGACAACCACAAGATGCTTGATGTCAGACTTGACCAAGTTGCTGAGTACATGGGCGATATGGATGATATTGAATACTGAAATCTCTGTTGAACTGAAGCTGATAACGTGTTCAGGGATTGCAAGTTTGACCAATAGTTTTGGTATGTGTAATCTACAAGCCTTTTTAAACGGAACAGGCTTTAATTTTTCTTCTCTTCTATGTGCTTCTGTCATAATTTTCTTGCATATTCAAGTTATGGAGAGCTTTGCATAAGTTGGTTATTTCGGCTTTATGATTCCTTGTAATTGGTAATGTACTATGCATGCGTTAAGCGAAGTGGATAACATTCTGAATCGAATGCCAATAATTATATCTTTTCTTTTTAGTTTTCTTGCTAGTATGAGTTGTGCAGGCTTTTTGATAGACCAATAGCCTAAATGAACTGTCTAATTAGAGTGAAAGAACGAGGCATTGGACCAGCTGTCAAGTGTCCGGATAACCTGTCTCTTGATATGTTGGAGTTTCGACTGCCATAATATATATATTAATTATTAACGAAAGAAAAACAAAACAAACAAACAAAAAAATTCAAACAAGGTCCCAAAATGTATGGGTTATAGGTTGTATGATTTTTACGGATTTGAAAATCCAAACAAAATTCATGTGTTATTCAATCATTGATTTTAAAATACTTATTAAAATTATGTGTTATTGGTTCTATGATTTACAAATATTTGTTAAAAATTCATGTTATTCATTTAATGATTTGTTTTTTTATTTCAAAATCCACAATATATTTTAAATGGATTTGTATGGGGTGAGCTTTCTAATTATTCCAACAATGTTGATCTTTTAGTTAGCTCCAAGGACATTCACAATTTCATATCGGATTCAAATCCAAGGATAAAACATGTTATTTCAAAATCTATATGTTTTGATTTTTAAAATTTACAATTCCATATGGAAATAAATTAAAGTTGCACCCACAGACACATTATTTAACTTGTAATCAATTAATGTATAACCTATTTGTAACAACTATTAAAATTATATAGTCTACAAAATAATGTTGTGTACTTCCGTTTTATTATATAAGGGATATGCTGGCAATATGGTAACCTTATATATAAGTGTACTAGGTTCAGACTCGCACGTACGTGCGGAGTTGTTTTCAAAAACTAAGTTTGCGATCTAGTTTGTAATATATTATGTTGTAAGCGTATTTTTATGAATATTATTAACATTCATTATACACACTCGTCAATTTGTTTCTAATTCGGTATAGAGAAAAAAAATGATCTGATTGTTTTTATTATTATTAGTGGCACATTTAAAAAGTAGTAAGAGAAAGGTGATATGTTTAAAGTTTAAACCCGTCTCTTCCCTTTCTGTGGACTATCAAAGCGTCTCGTCCTAAACTAGAACAAACCGAAAACCCATCCCAGACCAAAACTAAAAGAAAACCTGTTCGAGACCGGAACTAACAGAAAACTGTCCGAGACCGGAATTAACAAAAGATCCGGTCCGAGACCGGAATTAACAAAAAGCCCATCCCGTCTCGTCCCGTGAACTATCACACCTGATAAAATCCGCCAAAAAGATTAATTAAAACTTATCAAATCGGATGACTTAAATTGTGTGGTTGGATAAATTTATCTCGTTAGGCCTGCCTTATAATCGTTTTGATATTTTTTACCGTAGAAAACCCGTCCCGCGAAACACATAAAAGAAGTGTACATGTCTCATTCTGTCTTTATTGCTTTGAATTTTCTTAATAAGATATGTATCTTAAAATATCATAGACACTTTAGGTTATGAAAATATAAGAAAAAATTATAAAATACATAAAGTTATATATAAAAGTTTAATAGTAAAAATGGAATGGATTACTCAATAATTGTTTGAACCTAAACTTAAATCACATTTTACGAAACCCATTTATGTTGGCCTATTTTGCATATTGGCACAAAAGCGTTTTTCGTGTTAAGTGACTAAACGTAACGTCACATTTCCTCTCCCTGTAGCTCTTCTTCTACTACTAGTTTCTTCTTTGTTATTCACAGAGTCACGATGGTCATTTCTCACTCTCTTCACCATCTCAATTATCATTGACTTCTCCTCTGTCAAACCTCTCGGTGGCTCACCTTCTCTGTCCTCGATGCCCTCATCGTCTACTCCTCACCATTATAAATCCACCACGACACCTACCATTATTGTCGCCGCCATCTCAGGAATCTCCTCCGTTACCGATTCGAGATCCGATGCATTCCTCGTGGGAATCAGTCCCCAAGAAACAATCTCGTATGGTCTCTCCTCTCCGGCGACTTCACTTCGGAAGACGGCCAAGTTACCCTTGCCTCATCTCAAGAGAATTCAAATCGACATGCGCTATACTTAGCTTCTTCTCGCACTGCTTACTCCTTTAACCCGATTTCTCTTTGCAATCCAGCTTCATGTTCTTGATCTGATCCGCTTTGTCGATGGCTATACAAAACTGACATCTCTTTTGATCCACCGCTTTGACTTGTCATCCTCTAGCATGTGTACAATATTTGGAGGCCTCTGATCCTTTAATTACAAAAAATAAAATAAAGCAAGGTAAATTGTCTTTCAGTTTTTCTACTCCGAAACATTGATGTGTTTCTATATTATTAATTAAACACATGTCCAATCCCCAATAGTTATATCGTTAATTGCCTTGAGTTTTAATGGAATTGATGGAGTGCAAAATGACATAATAATGTTAAACTCTTCGAATTGACTTCATTTTTAAATTTTTAAAAGTTGTCATAAGATCTTATTGTAATGGTTGTTATTAGTTAAAATAGCTTTGACTTAAGTAATAATATTCGGATTGTTGTTTTGTCTATATGTTGTACAAAAGATTTTACATTGAAGCTACACCTGAGAATCAACTTGATATTAGTTCTAATGCATGATTAGATAACTATAGAAACAGTAATGTATAGATAGTATACAACAATTACTCAATATCTATTCAAATCATTTTTACCTTGTTTGCTATTAATAGATGGAGGACTATATTGTGTAGAGATTCCATGAGTTTGTCTTCGTTTAGTCGGATTAATGGATGAGCAAGCACGAAGATAACATCACTTGATTCTTGTAAAGATGTTAAGCTGGATTTGCAGCAAATCCTGCTTCATTATATCAACAAATGTGTGTTACTTTGATGATTAGAATATAGATCAAATAACTTTGTAATGCCATAACTAACTATAACCTTATTTGTTGTTTAAGGAAGATCACATTGTTTTCAGTTCCTTGTAATCACTTTCTCTTGATCGATGGTGCTTCTCGACCATGTTTGGCAAGACCAGGTATGTTTGTAACATCCTTCAAAACCATTCTTTTTGGCAAGTTTGATTATGTAGTAGTTCCTATAAGATACAAACAAATAAGAAAACAATAATTTAGTCCCTCCCATCTATGTTGTACCTTGTACACTATCGACGATTTCACCTTACTTTTCCAACTCGTTTTGAAGTCTTGATGTTAGCTAGCTTTCTTCACCCACGATTAGCAGCCTTGAAGACAAAATTAGCTGATAGATCTAAAATATTGAGTATTAAGTTTGTTCATCGAGGTTTGTATTTATATAACTAATAGAGACGTTTTCGGGAAATGATAAATTCTAGAATATGCTTATTAGATATTAGTGATAAGATACATTAGTTATTTTCTTTACTAAAGATTCGGGATAGTTGCTAAAAATTAAAAAATACGAATATTTAGTTTTGATTTTAGAAGGTTAATATAATTTAGTAATATTATATCAAAGATTTTCAGTTAATGTTTTGACTTTATTTTCGGTTTGATCTGATATGAGAGAGGATGATCAGGGATTGCATTAAAATAGTTTCCGATTTTATTTGATATAATTGATATTATTAATGGTAAGGTGTAGAAATCGGTATTGTTAAGATTGGCTGATCTTTATCATATTAAATGACGAACAAAAATGGTAATTATTTAAAATGCCGCCGTTTATTACGTATGGTAAGTTGTCTAAAACTGTTTTATATATATTCGCTGATTAATTAGTAACAGAACTTATATGGTAGGTATTGAATATTATGCCGTTTAGATTTGATTTCTGCTAGCGAGTGTTTGGATACATCTAATATATCTAAGATCCGAATAAGGTTATGGCCAAACACTTGGGATCCGCGTCCCATCTACACATTCGATTACCTATTTGACCTTAATTTGTTTTTTTTTTTTCTGTTCTTCCTTTCTTTCGGTGTAAGGGTAATATATGGAATTTTTTGTAAAGTTTTTTTTTTTTTTTCTTGTTTTGTACTCCCCAATTGATAGTATAGATTTCAACATATATTATCGTGTACTATAAGCATCTTTTTCCAATATAATCATGCATCTTATTCTTACCATATACTAGTATATACGTGAAAGCCAGCCTCTATATGTTTTTAATGATCGATTCACCCAGGGAAAAGACAAAACAAAACTATTAGACTTTATTCCATTTTTTTTATTCATATGAGATAAAACATACGACTTCTGTATCATTAAGATTTTCTATGATTTTTCTTATATCATAAAAATTGATTTTCTGTACACTTTTTTCAATTAATGCTAAAAATTTGTAAATTTCAAGAATCATTCAATGAAAATTTAAAATTTTGATAAATTACTATTGGTTAATAATTATAAAAATAGGCTATTATTAATAAATATTGCACTTATAACTAAACATTAAATGTTTTTTTTAATTTATGTGAGGATCCTAAATGATCATCTATTGTAATATTGAGGGAGTAAATACTAATAAATTACTATAGATTATACCATTCATTTCCCTAAAGATTTCATCATACTCCTCGTCCACAATACGATCAATCAAGTCTTCAACAAGCTCTTCAATGCAGTCTTTGAGACCTANGTATGAAAAGTGAAAAAAAAAAAAAAAAAAAAAAAAAAAAGAGTAACGACAATTATTAGATTGTGTCTTATAATTTTTTTTCAAATTCAGTAACACAAGCCCACAAATATTCAAATACGTCATCTTATATCTAAAGAGATCCTAACACTCATTTTTCAGATACGCCAAGTGCTTAGCAATATTCTCTTTGCGTTGCGTTTCTCTGCAAAGTGTCAATGAAGTAAGCAAAATTAAACAAACCATGCATGCATTAATAACTTAGAACAAGATAGGTAAAGTAAAGTTAAAATTCTTACCTTCCTCACTAAACTTTGCAGGCTGAGTCAATTTCTAAAGAAGTCATCATACTCCTCGTCCACAATACGATAAGTCAAGTCTTCAGCAAACTCCTCAATGCAGTCCTTGAGACCTACTTTTTGTATAGCAATAGCTGAAAAGAAAGAAAGAAGAAAAGAGTAACAACAGGTATTAAATTGTGTCTTAAAATTTTTTTTGTTCAAATTCAGTTACACAAGCCAACAAATATTCAAATAAGTCATCTTTAATATATCCGTAAAGAGATCCTTACACTCATTTTTCAGATACGCCAAATGCTTAGCAATATTCTCTTTGTGTTTCTCTTCAAAGTGTCAATGAAGTAAGCAAAATTAAACAAACCATGCATGCATTAACAACTTAGAACAAGATAGGTAAAGTAAAGTTAAAATTCTTACCCTCCTCACTAAGCTTTGGAGGCTGAGTCATTTCCCTAAAGATTTCATCATACTCCTCTTACACAATACGATCAGTCAAGTCTTCAAAAAGCTCCTCAATGCAGGCCTTGAGATCTACTTTTTTGCAGCAGTAGCTGAAAAGAAAGAAAGAAGAGAATAGTAACAACAAGTATTAGATTGTGTCTTATAATTTCTTTTCAAATCCAGTCACACAAGCCCACAAATATTCAGATAAGTCATCTTATATATATCCGTAAAGAGATCTTTGCACTCATCTTTCAGATAAGCCAAGTGCTTAGCAATATTCTCTTTGCGTTTCTCAGCAAAGTTTCAATGAAGTAAGCAAAATTAAACAAACCATGCATGTAACGCCCCCAACCGTTTTATGACCACGAAAGCCATCAGACGGCGCCGAGACGCTACAATGGGAACTGTACCAAAGTGATCCAGTCGAGGGACGGAAGCTGCAGACTTCCCGACCGGTCCTCCCTAGCACAATTCCACCCGCAACCGAGACTACTTAGGCTTTGCAATCTTTGCGGCCTGGTGCGTTGTGTTGACCTGGACAAGGCCGAGTACCATTTGCAAACTTGCCATGCTTTTTCCCGAAAACCGAATATATTACTTCAATAGTTTATTACATTGAAACTAAATCATTAAAACAATATATAAAGATAGTCAGATAATTTATCATAAAACACTTATGAAAATATAGGATTTTACAAAGAACACAGAAAAACCCTATCCGGTACCCTAATGTTTGCTCCAGCTCTAGACTCACTTAGGCTTTCCTGCAAGACAAAAAGATATCATGAGTAATCTAAGATTACTCAGTGAGCCTGGGTACCCCTTTCTCCTAAACAGGATTCTACTTTCCCCAACCCGACTACCCCGGCAAGCAAAGAAAACAAGCAAGCAAGCGAGTAATCAAAGCATGTAATCAAAGCAACGCAATAGAAACAATAGCGGAAGCAAATTAAACCACACACAAGCGAGAGAGGTTAGATCAATACGACTCGACTCGGCGATCTAGACTCGCTATACACATCGAAAGACGACTAAAGAACACTTTAGACTCTTAACTCATACACGACTCGCAAGGACAATCTAGAATAAACAAGAAACACTTGAAATACTCTAGACTCCTTCACCTATCAACCACACAAAGACATCTAGAATACAACAAGGATCGCTTGAAATATCCTAGACTCTTTTCACCTAAGGGCCCTCGATAATCTGTTCCGTTCCACAACCTTTCTCATGCTGAAACAACAAAGGTAACCAGCATGAGCCCACAAATATGCTACATCGTCATGTAGCGGTCACGCTAGTAGCTAGCTAGCCGTGACATTGTCCCGCGCGAGTGGTCGTCGAGAACTCATGCGTGACATCCGCATTTGGAACAGAAGATCGACACACTATTCTAGCTAAGACTCGCGAAACAAATTCAAGAGGCTAAGCTAAAATAAAACACACAATAATTCAAGCAGTGATAAATCAAGCAAACAAGCATGAATTCACGCATGAATACGACATGCAATAATCAACAAGGAGCAAGAAATACAATTCAAGCAACTTAAGATTATTCTACACGCATGCAACCTATATTAAGCAACTCAAGCTAAATTAATGCAACAAGTTCTAATATGCATGCTACCAAATTGATTTAACCGTCTTAAATCCTTAAGTCCAAATTACGCATGCAAGGCCATTTGATTTAATCTCTTAAATCCCCTTAGTCCAATTAAGCATGCAAGTTCATTTGAGTTACCAATTAAATCCTTTAAAATTCGTTTAAGCATTTAAGCTAACCTCCCACGAATTTATGCGATAATAATTCAAATGAACTTTACAAATTTAATCATGCATGCAATCCTCTTAACCGAATTTTAAGTGTTCCATCTTACTTAAAAAGCATCCAAATTCATTCATATAGTGATTCATGTTAGATGTGCCTTTAAACATTTCACTAGTATGAATCCTACCATATTACGCATGCATCCAATTTAAACCGATTCTACATGCATCTACATGCATTACCGCAGAACTCACCTTTCACGCATCGATGATTATCGGACTTCACCGCACCACGGATCAGACAGTCTTCGCGTCAGAATGCGTCTCGCTCTCGATCTTTTCCTGACACGACCGTCGTCTTTACTCGATCTCTTTCTCGACACTATCACCGGTTCTTCTTCGATGATCTCTCGACAATATCACCGGTTCTTCTTCGATGATTTCTTCGACACGATATCCGTCTTTTCTCGATGAACTCTTCGACAGAATCTCCGTCTATTCTCGATGGTTTCTTCCTCGCTTTTCTCTCTGGATGCAACAACTTCCTCTTCTCGATCTTTTCTCGACAATCTCTCTCGATAATCCCTCTTGATCTCTCTCGCCTTACCCCTTTGTGCCTTCAGCGAAAATGAGAAGAGTGAAGCTCTATTTAAAGAGAGTTTGGGCGGTGGAATTGGCCAGTACATGAAGAGTGCTCACTCTTCCTTAGATTCTATTAGAGCATGGCTTAACACTTGTGAGAATGTCCAATTGCCACCTTGATTTCCACTAATTATTCTTTGAATTCTTTAATCCTCCACTAAGCTCCACTATCTCCTCTTGATTAAATAATTCCCACTAATCTCCATTTGATTAATTTAATCTCCACTATCTCCATATTATTTGTGCATGAAATTTGATTGGTCGAAATTTTAAGGAAATAAAAGTTTTCCCGAAAAATTCGATCCTTCGTTTGTCGTCTTCGACGCTTCCCAGCAATACTCGGACAGCTTCTCTCGGTCTCTCGGACAGTTTTCTCGATCATGTCTGGACTTCTCACAA
The DNA here is from genome assembly GCF_000633955.1 of Camelina sativa. NCBI lineage: Eukaryota > Viridiplantae > Streptophyta > Magnoliopsida > Brassicales > Brassicaceae > Camelina > Camelina sativa. The sequence goes on along the minus strand of NC_025687.1, from coordinate 16,896,269 downwards.
TCTCCTCGACCATCTCTCGGACATCTCGATTTTTCTCGGACATCTTGATCTTTTCTCGGACATTACCCGGACATCTCTTGGACGTCTCGGTACTCCCCCCTGATACTTACCCGACTCTTCCGTGGATGCTATTTCCGCATAAACCGTTAATTTTTTTATTGGTCTTAAGGCCTCGATCGCACCTCCGGTCACTCCAGTCTTGGCTCGGCCATTCTCCGACTCACAAATATTTCCCCGGACTTCTTCCGGTCGTTCTTCTTTGTTTTACTTCTTTTTTCTTTTTAAGTCTTCCCCGAGTCATTTCCTCAAATTTTTATTTTGGGATTTTTGCCCTTGGTGAGGGTCACTACATTCTCCCCCCCCCCCTTATAAGAATTCGTCCCCGAATTCTCATGCCTTCTCCTCCTCTCCTTGTGATGTCAATACTCCTTAACATAGGTGTCGTTGCCTTGTGATTACCATCACGTCGATATCTTTATTGAAATCCTCCTTTCCTTAGTTATTTCATCTCTATAGTCTCACTTCATACTTATACCACCGTTTGCTGATGTTTTTGGAAAAGCTTCTTCATCTCCAGCATTCACTTGGCTCCTCATAATCTTTACGATTTTCAAATACTAAGGCTTTTGCCTTGTTGCACCATGACTTGTCCACTACTTAACTTCTTTGATTCAATGCTTCTCTTTCTTCAGCTTGTTCCTGACTCTTCTCTTTCCTCCGTATTATAACTTGGTTCACTCCACCATCTTGATATGCTCATCCTACGACTTCGCATTCTCTCATCTGTTGGCCATATTGACAACAAAATTTTTTTGCTCCTCCAGCTCCTCCGGTTCCTTTAACCTTACATTCCTTGGGATTTTAACTTCTTTTGATTCCTTTAGTTTCACATTTCACATAGCTTCTCCTTCGGTCCTTCTTGGTTTCCCTCTTCTTATCTCATAACCTCCATGTCTTTGATTTATTTAATCATTGGACTTGATCAAATGATCGTGATAGAAGCTAACGACTTCTCCACCTTCATTGGTTTTGCACTCCATACAATTTTACTCTGTTGGTTCTCTTGGTCTCCACACCTTGGTCCGATAAAAATAATTCTTCTCTGGTTCTTTTAGTCTCCACGCCACTGGTTCGATATAATGCCTTCTCCGACCTACTTGGTCTCATCTCCATATATTGGAACTTCCATATACTTTATTTATTTTGATCAATGGACTTGATCACATAATCTTGGTTCCTACCAATCGACTTCTTCAACTTCAATGTTTGTCTCCATCTCCAAACTTCTTGGTCGTCTCCCACACTTCATCTAACTCCTTCGCTTATGAGATTTGGTTGGATAAACCTCACTTATCTCGCCACTTAGCACCATAATGCTTTATCTCCTTCGCCATCCATGGCTTCCACACTTTGACGCCTTCTCTGCTCATCCACCAGGTTTGATTTGATAGATCCTTACTGGTTTCTTCTTGCATCCTCTTTTGCACTTAACTCTTGGACCACGCATTACTTTTCGCACTTTCTTGGTCATATTTGGGTTCGACCTCCTTAACTTCGTTTGCCACTTTCGTTTGATTTGCACCGCTCTTTTATTCTCTCGATTTCTTGGGATCTGCCTCATCCTCCTACATCATTTTTCTCTTCTCCTTCTTTTTATTTTTTAACTGAACTGGTTGCCCTTTCCTGGTTGAACTCTCTTGAACTTTCTTGAGCTTCTTCTCTTTTGTCTGATCGCGCTTTGTGGTGGCTTACGTGAATCCTCATCGATTGCGTGCAAGCTAATTATGCAAATAATTAACTAGGCAACCTATAAAACTCAAGCAACAATCAAAGCAAGTAATTCAAACAAGCAAAGATTAGCAAGCAGTTAAATAATACCACAAACAACACAAACACGGCTAAAGAACACAAAGTACTTTTACAAAAGATACGGAGGTTCTACACCACTTAGCCGATAATCTTAAGGGTTCGGATTCTAGACAAACACAACAAAGGTTAGGTCTAGAAGCTTACAACAAAACAGAAACTATCCAACCCTTACACTTAAACCCTAAAAAAACTTCCCTTACTCCCCAAAGTTCTACTGGTTCCTGAGCCTAGTACACGCTTTGCAAGTGCACACACACTCCCTAGCTGGCTCATCAGGTGGCGGTTCAGCGGGAGATGTGGTTGAGGTAGAGGCAGCAGACAATGAGGTTCCAGCTTGATTCATCGGGTCTTCTACATCTCGACTAGCTCGGTCTAACGGGTTCTCCCCCGTATGCACAAGTTGGCTTGATGGGTTCAATCTTTCTCGCACAACTCGGTCCGGACAGCTAGGAGGGAAATGCCTACTTCTTCCACACTCGGTACAACGGCTAGGTTCTGGAAACAATGGACGATCTGGTCTCGCTCTCCAACAATGATTGTTCAAGTGTCCCGGCATCCCACAAGTATCACAAGGCCTCCAATGCCTCATAAGTTCTGGATTCGGACAGCGATAGGTAAAATGCCCTCGCATTCCACACGAATCACATTCCGCATTCTCGGGTGACAACATGCGTCTAAGTGACGTCCTCCAACAGTTTCTGGTCCAGTGTCCAACTCCCTCGCACAGCTCACAATAAGGTTGATTCCTCATGTGGACTTGGTTCGGATACACCACTCTCTTCTGGGCAGTGCCTCTTATTCTCAATCGGCCTCTCGGTTGAAAAGTCACAGACTGTGCGTCCGGCTGCTCTCTTGACTGAAACTCCTGATAAGTCATCTTTGGCCTCTTCGAACTACTCTCTCCTTCTTTGAACCTTACATGACTTCGATTTAATCTTCTTAACTCAAACACCCTCTCCCATTCTAAGTCTCTTGGTTCTTCCTCTTGATCAGCTAACACCATCTGCAACGGTATAGCTCGAATAGGACTGTTGTGTCTCGGAACAATTTGGTCCAATACTACTTGGTCTGGCATTACTTGATCTGGTCCGCCTTGGTTTCTCACATCTCGGCTTGAACTAGCCCTTGGGCTCACATCTTCTCTAGGCTCCACACTCGCGGCAGCTTCTCGGTCTTGGTCTCTCCTTGGTTCCACTACAAAAGTTGGAATCCCCTCATCATCACTCGACAAAATGTCGATTACTTCCACTTCTCTGGTCGCTAGTTCATTCGTCTTAGAGTTTCCTTCTGCTGAATTTTCTTCTTTCTTGGCTTCCGGCACAAGAACTTCTCCATCGTCTTCGTTCTCTCTCTCCGGTGAGCGCAACTCATTTAGCATTAGAAGAATTCTTGCAACCGTCTCTGGTCTCTCCTCCGCAGTTTGCTCCCCACTAGTGCCTCCGGTCTCGGGTACAACTCTCGTACCACTAGCAGCACCTTCTTCTTCCCGCACGTACACATCCGTCAAGAAGTCTAAGATTCTATCAATTGCCTCCGGGTACTCTCTCATATAATTCTCGGGACTGATATCGTCGCCCTGACCCTCCACAAGATCCAACAGCAATTTCTGTATCTTGTCGGCGAGTTTCACCTCCGCCACTCCATGATCTCCAACAGGAATAGTTTCAAACTTTCCTTGCGCATCCATCCTAACTTGGATACGACTCGGCTCACCAACTTCCAATACAACCGTCTGCTCATCTTGATCCACTTCTACCTCCTCCGTTTCATCTAGACACTCGGATGGATCGGTCTCAATAGACATACTGTCCCCTTCTCCGATCAATCGCCAATCCACACTCCAAGTGTTTGGATCTATTGGTTCATGACTACTCTCTGACTCCGTCGACAAATACCCATTATGATGATTACAACCCTCATGTCTCGACCCCTCATCTCCTGAACCATCCCCGCAACCTGAATCACCTGAAGACATCTAAAACCCACAAGAAACAAGGTAAGATGCTTAGTCCATTCTAAGGTTCAACTTAACACTAGATAAGCAAACAACCGGATAAAAGTTTTGTGTTTTTGCGACACATTTACTCGATAAAACCTTGAAATGCACAAGTGCTCACGGGTTCAAAAACACCGCTCTGATACCACCGTTGTAACGCCCCCAAACCATTCTATGACCACGAAGGCCATCGGACGGCGCCGAGACGCTACAATGGAAACTGTACCAAGGTGATCCAGTCGAGGGACGAAAGCTGCAGAATTCCCGACCAGTCCTCCCTAGCACAATTCCACCCGCAACCGAGACTACTTAGGCTTTGCAACCCTTGCGGCATGGTGCGTTGTGTTGACCCGGACAAGGCCGAGTACCATTTGCCAACTTGCCATGCTTTTTCCCGAAAACCGAATATATTACTTCAATAGTTTATTACATTGAAAATAAATCATTAAAGCAATATATAAAGATAGTCGGATAATTTATCATAAATCACTTATGAAAATATAGGGTTTTACAAAGCACACAGAAAAACCCTATCCGGTACCCTAATGTTTGCTCCAGCTCTAGACTCACTTAGGCTTTCCTGCAAGACAAAAAGATATCATGAGTAATCTAAGATTACTCAGTGAGCCTGGGTACCCCTTTCTCTTAAACAGGATTCTACTTTCCCCAACCTGACTACCCCGGCAAGCAAAGAAAACAAGCAAGCAAGCGAGTAATCAAAGCAAGTAATCAAAGCAACGCAACAGAAACAATAGCGGAAGCAAATTAAACCACACACAAGCGAGAGAGGTTAGATCAATACGACTCGACTCGGCGATCTAGACTCGGTATACACATCGAAAGACGACTAAAGAATACTTTAGACTCTTAACTCATACACGACTCGCAAGGACAATCTAGAATAAACAAGAAACACTTGAAATACTCTAGACTCCTTCACCTAAGGGCCCTCGATAATCTGTTCCGTTCCACAACCTTTCTCATGCTGAAACCACAAAGGTAACCAGCATGAGCCCACAAATATGCTACATCGTCATGTAGCGGTCATGCTAGTAGCTAGCTAGCCGTGACATTGTCCCGCGCTTGTGGTCGTCGAGAACTCACGTGTGACATCCGCATTTGGAACAGAAGATCGACACACTATTCTAGTTAAGACTCGAGAAACAAATTCAGGAGGCTAAGCTAAAATAAAACACACAATAATTCAAGCAGTGATAAATCAAGCAAACAAGCATGAATTCACGCAAGAATACGACATGTAATAATCAACAAGGAGCAAGAAATACAATTCAAGCAACTTAAGATTATTCTACACGCATGCAACCTATATTAAATAACTTAAGCAAAATTAATGCAACAAGTTCTAATATGCATGCTACCAAATTGATTTAGCCGTCTTAAATCCTTAAGACCAAATTACGCATGCAAGGCCATATGATTTAATCTCTTAAATCCCCTTAGTCCAATTAAGCATGCAAGTTCATTTGAGTTAACCAATTAAATCCTTTAAAATTCGTTTAAGCATTTAAGCTAACCTCCCACGAATTTATGCGATAATAATTCAAATGAACTTTACCAATTTAATCATGCATGCAATCCTCTTAACCGAATTTTAAGTGTTCCATCTTACTTAAAATGCATCCAAATTCATTCGCATGGTGATTCATGTTAGATGTGCATTTAAACATTTCACTAGCATGAATCCTACCATATTACGCATGCATCCAATTTAAACCGATTCTACATGCATCTACATGCATTACCGCAGAACTCACCTTTCACGCGTCGATGATTACCGGACTTCACCGCACCACGGATCAGACAGTCTTCGCGTCAGAATGCGTCTCGCTCTCGATCTTTTCCCGACACGACCGTCGTCTTTACTCGATCTCTTTCTCGACACTATCACCGGTTCTTCTTCGATGATCTCTCGACAATATCACCGGTTCTTCTTCGATGATTTCTTCGACACGATATCCGTCTTTTCTCGATGAACTCTTCGACAGAATCTCCGTCTATTCTCGATGGTTTCTTCCTCGCTTTTCTCTCTCGATGCAACAACTTCCTCTTCTCGATATTTTCTCGACATTCTCTCTCGATAATCTCTCTTGATCTCTCTCGCCTTACCCCTTTGTGCCTTCAGCGAAAATGAGAAGAGTGAAGCTCTATTTAAAGAGAGTTTGGGCGGTGGAATTGGCCAGTACATGAAGAGTGCTCACTCTTCCTTAGTTTCTATTAGAGCATGGCTTAACACTTGTGAGAATGTCAAATTTCCACCTTGATTTCCACTAATTCTTCCTTGAATTCTTTAATCCTCCACTAAGCTCCACTATCACCTGTTGATTAAATAATTCCCACTAATCTCCATTTGATTAATTTAATCTCCACTATCTCCATATTATTTGTGCATGAAATTTGATTGGTCGAAATTTTAAGGAAATAAAAGTTTTCCCGAAAAATTCAATCCTTCGTCCGTCGTCTTCGACGCTTCCCAGCAGTACTCGGACAGCTTCTCTCGGTCTCTCGGACAGTTTTCTCGATCATGTCCGGACTTCTCACAATCTCCTCGACCATCTCTCGGACATCTCGATTTTTCTCGGACATCTTGATCTTTTCTCGGACATTACCCAGACATCTCTTGGACGTCTCGATACTCCTCCCTGGTACTTACCCGACTCTTCCGCGGATGCCATTTCCACATAAACCGTTAATTTTTTATTGGTCTTAAGGCCTCGATCGCACCTCCGGTCACTCCAGTCTTGGCTCGGCCATTCTCCGACTCACGAATATTTCCCCGGACTTCTTCCGGTCGTTCTTCTTTGTTTTACTTCTTCTTTCTTTTTAAGTCTTCCCCGAGTCATTTCCTCAAATTTTTATTTTGGGATTTTTGCCCTTGGTGAGGATCACTACAATGAATACATTAACAACTTAGAACAAGATAGGTAAAGTAAAGTTAAAAAGCTTACCCTCCTCGCTAAGCTTTGGAGGCAGGGTCATTTCCCTAAAGATTTCATCATACTCCTCTTCCACAATACGATCAGTCAGGTCTTTAGCAAGCTCCTCAATGCAGTCCTTGAGACCTACTTTTTTTGCAGCAGTAGCTGAAAAGAAAGAAAGAAAGAAAAGAGTAACAACAAGTATTAGATTGTGTCTTATAATTTTTTTTTCAAATTCAGTCAAACAAGCCCACAAATATTCAAATAAGTCATCTTTTATATATACTAGAATGTCGGCCCGTGCGTTACACACGGAAAAGTGAAAACTTGAAATAATTTACATTGTTAATTTCACATTTTGAGTGAAATTTTTTTGGTAATTTTTTAATTGTATAATATAAAAGTCATAAATAATGACTAAGATGAATTAACCAAATTAGTTAAATAAAATATTTGTTATATACATAAAAATGAAAAATCGATTCAGTGACAATAAGAGAATAATGTTAAAGATATATAAATTTAGGTTTACCAAATCATACTCAGATAATCAATTTTGAAATATATTCACATAGAATAAAATTTAAATAATTATTTTATCAAACTTTATAAAAAATAATAAGAGAATCAGGGAGAAAAAGCTCATAGCTGCAACTGCAACCAACCAAATTGACTAAAAAGATAAATCTATGAAAAATTAGAAATCACAATTAATTACCTAAATTAATACTTGAAAGAGATGATCAATACAGTTAGATGGAAAACGACACCAAACAAAAGTTAGATGAATGAATCAATAATTAAAACAATCCAATTTTTTTAACAAAGATGAGTGAATTAATGTTGATTAATAAATTGAAAGAAAATAATATCCAGAATTTTCAAATTTGGAGGTATTAAACAATAGTCAAATAACAAAAACTCTTTTCAAGGTCCATAAAAAATATATATAGATATATATAAACAAAGAGGTGTGAAACAAAAATGTGCGAAAAATAACAAATGTGAACATTGAAAGCTGGGAGTACGACGAAGAAACACAATTGTTGGATCAAAATATTGCAACTTTTAAGATCATTAACAAATCTAAACAGTTAGATGAGATAATAAAAATAATCTCATCAGTTATATTTAAATTGACCCCTAAAAGTGAGTTTGCTATAATATATAAACATATAAATCTATGATTTTATTTATTAACTTGTAAGTATAAAAAATACTCAGAAAACAATAAATTCGAAACTTGTTTTTGTATTCCATAAAAGTTTATATATAATAAACAAAGAGGTGTAAAATATAAAGGTGTAAAACATAGAAGGGTAAAAAAATGTGAAAAACTAATAGGTGCGATTTTTGAAGATGGGGGTACGACAAAAAGATGCAAAAATATGAAAATAAAGACGTGTGAAACAAAAAGGTGTGAAACAAAAAGATGCAAAAACTAACAAGTACAAACATTGAAGTCAAGGGGTACAACGAAGAAACACAATTATTGGATCAAAACACTGCAACTTTATATAAACAAAGATGTGTAAAACAAAAAGGTGTGAAAACTAATGGGTGCCTACATGGAAAGTTGGGGGTGCGACAAAGAAACATAATTGTTGGATCGAGTCTTTGAAACTTTTGAGATCATTAACAAAGGGTGAGATCATTAATCATACTCAAAGAACAAAAACGCTTTTCAAAGTTCATAAAAATCTGCATATAAAAAAAAGAAAAAAAAAGAGTGTGAAAAGAAAGAGGTGTGAAACAAAAAGGTGTGAAACAAAAAAGTGCGAAAACTAACAAGTGCAACCATTGAAAGCTAGGGGTACAACGAAGAAACACAATTGTTGGATCAAAACATTGCAACTTTATATCAACAAAGAGGTATAAAACAAAAGGGTGTGAAAACTAACAGTGCCAACATGGAAAGTTGGGGGTGCAACGAAAAAACACAATTGTTGGACCGGAACATTGCAACTTTTGAGATCATTAACAAAGGGTTTAAAATGTGCAATTTTTAAAAGATGGGGGTACGACGAATAAACACGATTATTGAAAAAAAAACTTGCAACTATTGAGATAATCAATAATTTTAAACCGTTAGATGAGATAATAGAAACAATCTCATCCGTTAGATTAAAGTTGACCCCCAAAAGTGAGTTTGCTATTATATATAGATTCGTAAAGAGATCCTTACACTCATCTTTCAAATAAGCCAAGTGCTTAGCAGTATTCTCTTTGCGTTTCTCTGCAAAGTGTCAATGAAGTAAGCAAAACTTAACAGATCATTCCTGCATTAACAACTTATAACAAGATAGGCTTAGCCTCCTCACTAAGCTTTGGAGGCTGAGTCAATTCCCTAAAGATTTCATTATACTCCTTGTCCACAATACGATCAGTCAAGTCTTTAGCAAGCTCCTCAATGTATTCCTTGAGACCTACTTTTTTGCAGCAGTAGGTGAAAAGAAAGAAAGAAGAAAAGAGTAACAACAATATTAGATCGTGTCTTATAATATTTTTTTCAATTTCAGTCACACAAGCCCACAAAATATTCAGAAACGTCATCTTATATATATATGTAAAGAGATCCTTACACTAAGCTTTGAACAAGATAGGTAAAGTAATCGTACCCTCCTCACTAAGCTTTGGAGGCACATGAGTCGTCATTGACGTAGACTGAGTAGGGATCATGGTCGGAGACTGGGTGGAAGAGCTCGATGTGATAGGAAAACGCTCAGCTCCAGAAAAATCAAAGAAAGAGGACTCTGGCAGAGGCGTCATCCTGGTCAGAGGCTCGGTGGAAGGAAGAAGCTCAGTTCCAGAAAACTCGAGAAAAGAGGACTGTGGCGGTACTGTGGGGTGAAATATTTGCTTGAGATATTACATTTATAAATATATTTATTTAGTATAGTATTTATAATTCAAACTTATTTCATCAAATTTATAAAATTTTAAAATAGTTATCGATTCATGGTAAATTTTAGATTGACATGATGACAGATCTGGCTTCAATGTGAACCGAATTAGTGATCAGTTAGATTTCTATCAAAATATTGAATTATCAGATAAAAACCGCAAAAAAACTAAAATTTTATGAAACAGATAATTTAAATAAAATTGTTAACCGGGTCAAACCTGTCCGCTAAGCCATCCAACAACAAGTTTAAATGTCTTTGCATCCGTCCCACTTGAATTCGTGAGATGCGCAGATAACCCACATGCATTTCAATTAAAAAAATTCTAATATATAAAATATACTTAATTAATATTAATAAAATTATGAATTAATATTAATTAATAATAAATTAATATTAATAAAGCTTAGAATTAATTAATATTAATAAATTTATGTATAAAGTTGTTAAGAATAATAACACACGCTCAACATCTCATTTATTATTATGTCTTAAAAGGCTTAAGATCTCATGCATATGGAGAGCCTGAAACTGAAAGACATTATAATACTGCAACAAGACAGCATGCTAGTTGGATCTCTCTACAAACTAAACAATTAACCCATCCTGTAGAAGCACATATTCGAAAGAACTAGCACATAAAGCTACTTTTGGTTCTTGATTTGTTCACATATTCAGATACTAGTTCGACAGATGCTTGAATGGTGATAGTGCATGTATATAATAACTCTGGCCTAATCTAGACCAACACTATATTCTTCTCCACAACCACATTTAGCAATGTAAGAAATTCCCTGCACCAAGAGGAGGTGGTCATGATCATATAGTCAGTAATCAAATCAAGCCAATATAAATCATTAAATCAATGTCACCCTAATCACCTTCAGTTTCTTAGCCTGACTCTGCAGCGAACTCAGATACTCTGCCTCTCCAGACTCATCTGACAAGAGAGCTGTGTATTCCTCTTCTAGAACCTTAATATCCACCGACATTAACTCTGGCTGCATTGTTCACAAATTACAAAAATAGTATAGTATCAGGTGCCGGAAAGAAATCTTACACGACTGAACTCATGCAACATCACAGTGCAAGAAAAGATTACAGAGAGTAATTACCTTATACTCATTAATCTTGTGCTTCACATGCTCAATTGATAGCTTGATCTGAAATGAAGTTATATCATTCATAAAAGTGCTCAAAGAGACGCAGAGTGTACTCAAAATACTGGAAGAGCAAAAGTAGCTAAGTTTATAAATAGGAAACAACACATCACAAATATAAAGTGCCACCAAAACCACCAATAGTAAAACAAAAAAGTCCATCTGTAGTAACTAATAACCTTCGAATTTTCCTTAGTAAGGTTGGATCTCATCTGCTTTGCCTGATCAAGCTTTGCTCTAGCAGATTCTGATAGTTCCATCAGGATATTCCTTGTTTCGTTTTTCTAAAGTATCAAGAATCGACAAGAAAGTGATAAGAAATCCTAGCATCAGTTACTATGCAAGTACTGGAAGTGTCTTTTACTAAGCATTACAGGCTTCATAGAAGAACGAACCTGCCCTTGTTGACCAGTTTTATTACTCATATGGGAGATAAACCATCCCTGGCCAAAATGCGAAAACAGAAAGATTACTGTGTTTGTAAACAGTGAATAACATCACATGAAAGAAGACGCAAATAGCAAAACCTTTTGCTCCTCTAGTTTGGTTATAGCTTCTTCTGCCGTCTTCACATAGTTAGACCTGCAATTAGAAACAATGAAACTGACAGTCTTCAGGTCATTCCAGAACCACAATCCAGTTCTAGCGAGATGTTCTTCAAATTACCGTTTCGATACAAGTTTGGCAGATATACTGTCTCGTTCTTGTAGAATAAGCTCCAAACTCTACAACACAGGATAACAGTTCGCTCAGGATAACACAGGATAACAGCACACAAAATTAACCAAACTGTCTAGCAGATAACAGTGTAACAAACTAAAGCACAACTAGGCCTATATAATATGATTCCATCTTTCTGCTTCTACAAGACATATTCATGGCTTCCATAAGAGTTTTAACTTACCTGCGCAAGATTTGTTGAATCAGATTCCATGGACGAAATCTTTCTCTGCTTTTCAAGTATGTGAGAGCATATTTCTCCTTTGGCCCTCGTCTTCTGCTCCGTCTCTTCTTTTAGTCTCTTCGTCTCAGACAATGCTTCAAACAGTGATACAAAAATTAGGAAAATATCAAAACATCTCATATAAAGAGCTGTGTACAAAGTGCAGATCCAGAATTGAACCAATTTAAACAAAGGACTGCTACTCTGATACTTAATAGTTTGACCACAAAACAGCCAAAATCAACTTACACATCACAAAAACCCAAATCTGAGCAAACACATCAATGATAGAGCTACACAGAAAACACAGCAAGAGTGAAGCACACGCTCGCAATCTATGGATTTCCAAACCAAATTAGCACCAATCTAAACGAAGATCATCATGACCTAATATAGCATCTGCCGTACGATAACTATTGTTCGTCCATATCAACGGAAATTTCTGAAATCCAAAAGCGTTGCGAGAGAGAGAGAGAGAGAAAGAGAGAAGCTAACCATGAGCGAGATCTTTCTCCAAGGTACTGATTGTGGTAACCTGCGTCTGTTCCTCGACGGAGACCTTCGCCGCATGATCCTCCACATCTAACCTCAATCGAATCCATGAAAACGAATTGTCAGATGAAATTTCAGCTAAAATCGGAAAAAATCAGAAGCGGAGATGAAGTTTGTTACCAGTCATTTGAGACCGGAGAGTCTTCATATACTGTAGATACTCCTCCATCTCTTCTTCTTCTCCGATTTCAAATTCTGACCTAATCAATCAAACACGATTCAAATCGGATAAGCTCACGAAAATTTACAGAAGACTCTAAATCAGATCCGAAGATCAGAGAAAAAAAAAGCTTTACCCGAGCTCTTCACCTTCAGCTTAATTTCAAAATGGCGAAATAAATTGAAACTAGCGGTAGCGGTAGCGGGGAAACGACAAAATACTAAAATAGTGTTATATCTAGAGACTAGAATGATGAAATAACGATCGGGTCAACCCGGTTTAGTGATTTGGACTTTAGTAAGCCCAATTTTAAACACAAAAAGCCCATTATGGTTGTTTTGACCCGTTTACCCGAACTCGGTTCGGGTTCCGTAGAGCGGTAAAGAGATAAGAGAAAAACCCCCCATTTCGAGATTTCTTCAGGTTTCAGTGAAAATTTTCCATTCGAGTCTTGATTCAATAACTTGTTCGTTTCTAAATTTGTTAACTTGCTGAGAACTTATATCATGGCGAATTCGAAATTTAGTTTGAAAGTTTGGTTCAATAAGAAGATCAGTGAACCACTTGTCCAGATCTTGCGAAGGTTCTTTAATTATGTGGCTCTCTTCATATTTTGTTGTTATGAATCCTTTTACTGTGTGTTATAAAGTTGTTTACTTGCTAGTCGATGTTGTTTATTTTGATACCCATTTCCTATTTCTTGTGGAATCAAGTAGATATGACTTGTTTTTTAACTTCTTGACTTGTGTTTGAACAGTTATGTGTAACCATGTAGCTTATAAAAGACTCAGATGTATTTTCCATGTTCTGTGTTGTTGTGTAAAGTGAACCAAATTTTTTTATTTGTGTACCCTTTTAGAGGTGCTGAGCCAAAGCAGCTGGCGTTCTCAGCAGCATTGGGGATTACCATGGGAGTATTTCCAATCTGTGGTGAGTTCTCGTGCCACTTTCGTTTCTCGAATAGTTGTTCATCGAAGATTTTAGTGTTTGTGATCTCTAAATGTATTTCATTCAAGAGAGATATTTGTGTTTTGATAGGTGTTACTGTGTTGCTATGTGGCCTGGCTATTGCATCGCTTGGATCTCTTTGTCATGCTCCAACTGTGATGTTGGCTAATTTCATTGCTACTCCAATAGAACTAAGGTAGCCATTTATTTTCTACTTAAGATTCCTTCGAAGTTACGGCTTTTGAACCAATATAAAGAGACAACACAAAACAAAGTGTTTTATTGATCTTCTAGTATCGAACTGACTACTTATGTGTAGTTTTGTTTTTGGCTATGTGTGTCACATTGAAGTCTTGTGGTGCCTTTCTTACGGCTTGGTGAACAAATTATCGGTGGACCTCATTTTCCTTTAACATCTGATGCTCTAAAGAAGGTGTTGACAGGCCAAGCTTCCCGAGATGTTTTCTTAAGCATCGGCAATGCGGTAAGGTTCTCCAATATTAGCTTAGTGGTATAGATTTTGGTAATATTATGCAAAGCTGCTCATCGCATTTCCTGCCCAAATCTATTACAATCCTGTAGCTTCAGTAGCTTACAAGTGGGATTTTTACTCATCGTGTTGTCATTTGTTAGTGTTCTCAAATCTAAAAGATGTTGTTGGTTTTCCTCATCGGTATATACTTCTATGGCAAAGTTGGTTCCAGGTTGTCATATATAACCTGCTTAAACATGAACTTATTTTCGCAGCTACTAGGGTGGCTCATAGCGGCTCCATTTGTAATCGTTGCACTATACATCGTGTTTCTGCCGTGTTTCAAAGTCCTTGTCCGCAAATTCAGCTCTGATGGTCCAACTACAAAGACACCAACAAAAGAAAGGATCGCTTAAATCAAACAGTTCTTGGTTTCTACAAAGCAGAACGTTGGAGATTCTATGACCTTGTGTTCTGCTATGCCGATGTTGAGGTTCGGAGTTTGAGTTATCTATAACAATAAGCCTCTCTGTAAATTACAATGTTTGGAACTATATCTGAAATAGTATAGGCCTTCTTAAGGGGGAGAATGTAAGTGTGGGGAATATAGTAAGATAAGTGATGTTCATGTATGAATATATATATATATATATATTGAGAAGGCAGATGAATCTTTTATATATAAGCAAATAGATTGAGAAGGCAGATGAATCTTTTATAGATAAGCAAAAGATACCTTTAAATTAGCCAAGTCCATGTGAGAGAGTATTACACTACATATTACTGTATAGGTGTAACATGCCATATCAAGTCTTTGTTCTTGTTTATGGATAAGTATTAAGGACTATAATTTTCCAAATAAAATTTATGAATCTAAAGAACGACACCAAGAAAAGGAAAAAAAACAAAATCATTCTCGTACGTGTCTCCATATGGTTTACAAAGCAGTACAATCAAAGAACCTGAAGTTGACAACTTGGTGATGGCTTTGGCTAAATCCCAAAAACGAAGGATTTGTCGATTATGATCGGTGTAAAGTGTGTAACGTTTTCCCTCCTCTTGTTTTTTCTTGTTTTGCTTGTTCGGCCAGAATCTACGGGAAAAGTTATCTAACATTTCATAATCATAAAACTTTCATTATTAATGAATGCCCCTAAATTTTATTTTATTTTTAATCTAATTTTCCCATTAGAAAAATAATCATAAATGAAGAAGGAAACAGACAGTTGCCCTATACTGAAAAGCTAAAATGCTTCACCTGAAACCTCTGGCACATCTCTCTTTCTATCTCACACAGACATAAATTACATATACACATTATTACCATTATTGTATTTTTTTTTCTTTAATATAACTCCCGATCTGACGATCTCTCTCGTTTCTTCTTCATTCAAAGGAAGTGACTTTTTGGGATTTAAGTCTTTGTTTGTGTATTTTGTGAACTCTGTGGTGTGGTGTGGTGTGGTGTGGTCTGTCACTCTGTGGTGTGGTGATGTCTTACAGCAACTCAAACCCGGAAAACTACAGTTCATCATCAGCCGGTACGAACTCGCCGGAGCTTAAACTTTATCAAGCATTCATCTTTTCTGTACCAATCTGCTTCACATTTATTATTCTCTTCTTGTTCTACTTGATCTACCTTCGTCGTGGTAGCTCCGATTTGTCTTCTCTCGGAATGCGAACTACTTT
>NC_025687.1:16826450-16874160 GCF_000633955.1 Camelina sativa | reverse complement strand
GTGTGGTGATGTCTTACAGCAACTCAAACCCGGAAAACTACAGTTCATCATCAGCCGGTACGAACTCGCCGGAGCTTAAACTTTATCAAGCATTCATCTTTTCTGTACCAATCTGCTTCACATTTATTATTCTCTTCTTGTTCTACTTGATCTACCTTCGTCGTGGTAGCTCCGATTTGTCTTCTCTCGGAATGCGAACTACTTTCATCTCTGGTAACTCTCTCTCCACGGTACGTTACTCTTGACTAATCTCTTCTTTTGTTCATCTCTCTTATTGAGTTTCACCTTGTGAAGACGAAGATCTGTTCTTTTATGATTTAGTTTTGTAATGATTGGTGTGTTTTGTAACGTGAGCAGGCTGAATTAGGATTGAGTAAAGAGCTGAGAGAGATGCTTCCCATTTTCGTCTTTAAAGAGAGCTTCACCGTAATGGATTCACAGTGAGTTCTCCAGATTCTTTTCCCTTTTGTAATTTTAGTCCTTTTTTCATAAATTCATGAACCATGAGTGAAGATTTTCTAAGGCTTTAGGAAAATAAAGAATAAGGCTTAGTTGTAGAAAGTTCAAAAAAATGAGTTAAATCTTTGTTGTTCATTGGTGGAAGTGAACAAAGATGAGAGGTTCTAGTCTTTATCTCTAGTGGGATGAAATTTTTGGTCTGCCTTGATTTTGAAAGGTACTACTTAGGTCCAATTGACAGTCACATTGTTACTTGAATGGAGGTTGAAATGTTACAGTAGTTGCTTACATGATCAGGTAATTGTGGTGGGTATAGTTTCTGGACAATATGTTGTATTATGTAATTTGAAAGAGATATCTCAAGATCTAAAGATAGTTTGAAAGATTTAGTTGTCCTAGTAGAGGCAAAACTTGGGAGTTTAAATAATTGTGCTTATAATCCTGAAACTGAGAGTCAAAACTGTAAACTAGAATGAAGAATAATAAACTGATTAGGCCTTTTGATTTACAGATGTTCTGTTTGCCTTGGGGAGTATCAAGCAGATGACAAGCTTCAACAGATCCCTGTATGTAAACACACTTTTCACATGGATTGCATTGATCTTTGGCTCACATCGCATACCACTTGCCCCCTTTGCCGTCTCGCTCTTCTCCCCAGCCAACCCCGTCAAACCGAAGAAGATTCTGGTCCGAGTCTTGTGAGCCCTGATGAAGAGGTGTTGAGTCAACCAGAATCTCAGCCAGTAAACCACAGAGAAGTGTTGAGTCAACCGGAATCTCAGCCAGTAAGGCACAGAGAAGTGTCGAGTCAACAGGAATCCGAGCCAGTAAACCACCTAAACGATGGCCAAGAGCAACAGTGTGATCCGACTCAGTGTAATCGAGATGCAAAGGAGGGCTTGAAGGAAACGCAAGAGGATGAACGGAACAGCATCCGGACATCGAATGCTTGTTGTAGTTGTAGACCTGGTTAAGATTAACCACTTCTGTAAAGTTTGCTGTGTACTTGCATTTGTAACTTGTAACATTAGTAAATTTATTAGGAGTGAAAATGAGAGATTGATCTGATCCATAGAAGAAACAAACACTTTAGAAGGCAAAATGTGTAGTAAATATTTGTGTTCGAACCTGAAACTTTGGAAGATTACCAAAATTACTCAGAGAAACTTGTCCCATTAACCCTTGCGTTTGCTCGCGCGCAAAAGCTGAGTATGGTCTGCTTCAATACTGGTTCCAAAAGGGTTTGATGAATGATGATTTTAACTACACCTCTATTAGCGGTTTCATAGTCTGTTTCAAAGTCAAGGAAACAGAGGATAAGGTAATACTAGGAAAGAGAAAAGATAAAGCATAGTCAAAGGGTTGGGTGAGAGCTTGAATTGTGTTGTCCTCTCTCTCTCTGCTTTAATGCTTTCTCTTTCCCAAACATTCCATCTTCTCTTTGGTCCTTTTCAAGATTCCTTTCGTTGTTTCTTACTAGCAAAGATAAGGATCTTAAAAGACTTTAACTTGGGGTTCCTTTCGAACAATCCCAGAACCCTAGACCCAAACCAGAGAATTGACTTCATCTCTCTGTTCTCTTTCTCATCGCCTGCCCTAATCGAAAGTCCCGACATGGGTTCAATCAAAAACACAGTTCACTACTGTTGTGTCTCAAAAGACAACCAGATTCTATACGCTTACAACAATGCCGGAGACCACCGCAACAACGACAGTCTCGCTGCGTTATGCTTAGAAAAGACTCCGCCTTTTCACAAGTGGTACTTCGAAACGATGAGTAAGAGAACTTTTGGGTTCTTGATGGAAGATGGGTTCGTTTATTTCGCCATTGTTGATGATGTTTTCAAGAGATCTAGCGTTCTTGATTTTCTTGAGAATCTAAAGGTTGAGTTAAAGAAAGCTAATAAGAAGAATTCGAGAGGTAGCTTCTCTGGGAGTATGAGTTTTAGCAATGCTCAAGATCAGCTTGTCCGAAGACTCATAGCTTCGTTGGAGACTGATCTCACTTGTCTCCCGATATCATCACCTTCCATTGATGGTGCTGAACAAAGCGACGCAGCTAATTCAACGAAAGCTCCGCTTTTGGGAAGATCCAACAAGCAAGAGAAGAAGAAAGGGAGAGATCATGTGAACTCACAGAGAGGCATTGAGATAGAGGAGCACCGGAAATCAAATGATAGAGGAAACGTTACAGAACGTTCTGATTCTTCACCTGCAGCAACTACATATGTTCCAAGAAGGGGACGATCTGAGAGCATTGAGAGGAAGTGGCGGCGTCAAGTGCAGATTGTTCTTGCCATTGATGCAACTATTTGCTTAACGCTACTTGGTGTTTGGTTGGCTATTTGTCAGGGCATTGAGTGTACACGTTCTTGATCATTAACACGCTTCTCCTCTTCCGTAAAATCGTCGTCCAGATTCAAGCTCTAGTTTCACTATGTGCCTTTTGTCTTGTAGTATTGTTGATTGTATATTAGGTATAGGTCTCAAGTTCCTACCTTGGTTTGTGTATGATATGATGCTTATGTTGTTCATATGATTGTACATATATATTAGTTTGTTGCCGAGTGATTGCCTCTTCAAGCCAATTTAATGAATGTTAGGGATACATATTGTAAGGAGGCATTGTCACAACTGAGGGAGGTTTATATCAGATAGAAGTAAAATATTGCAATCACATTTTCATTTTCCAAACCACCGTGGATGGAAAATGAAAGGTTTTGTTTTCTTACATAGAATCAGAAACACAAGCTTACAAGATAACAAACGCACATAAAAAGAGTCTAGAGAGGGGTTTTTTTTTTGTTCTTGAATAAACAGAGGAAAGAGTAAAGGAGAGATAAGGAGGTGATAAATACCTCTCACCTGAAATCCTAACCATGGTTGATCAACTGGTTTGGTTGACGTTAAAGAGAAGAACCTAAAGGGAACCAAAATATCTCCCAAGAGGCAAAACATGCAAATGCAAGGACCCCCCCACAATCCATATGTGGGGGTTGGTTGAAAATATGATGAGAGCAATCTATATCTTGAATCTTAAAAATGATCTTAATCTAAGTGTGGCTATAACTCCAATGCTTAGCCACCGAGAATATACATGGGTTAGCAAACACCAACTACTTCCTTATATCCTCAAAAGGAAGTTAGTGAGGCTGTTTCCTTTAGCCTTTCTTGATGTCAGAGAAATTTATGTTCTAGCAATCTACGATAAGACTTTGTAACTACATGGTCCTAGATCTAATAATCCTAAGACTGCACATTAAAATGGATTTAGCGTAAAAGTAGTGGGAACACCTTTGCACACACTACTTCAAACACTTCCAGGTGGTGACATTGTGCCTTTTCCTGGTAAATCCTTATTTCCTTTCATGTTGATCAGCCAATCCTAAGCTTTTTATGTTTTTCTACAAAATTGCTTTGCCTTTCTGAGGCACTGTGCAAGACATATGGTAACTCTTTACTTCTAAAGCTCGAACAGGCTATCTTGAACGAAACTTCGTTCAGAAGCACGTAATGCAATGAATAAAATGAAAAGATGAGTAATGCGTATGACAATGGTCCAAGTTAAAACCCCTATGTGAGACTTAACTAGAACTTTCAAAGTCGCCCAAACTCCAAATTAAAGGCTCTTTGTCTAATGGGTTAGAAGCATAAAGGGGAAAAGGGCAACCATGGTTAGGCCACAGGTCTTGTGGGACTTCAGAGGCATGTGGATAAAAATTAGTAAACAGAGATTGACTTAAGGATTTAAAATGAACTGGCCTCTACATAGCATCAATGGAATCAGAGTTGAAACCATGAGCCTTCATGGTCAAGCCTGTGGAACTGCAAAGCACACTGCTGAAGAACATCAGTACCTCTGGTTTTTCCAGGTTTTGTATGAACAACAAAAACAAATAATTACACAAACCTGATGGTATGACTGGTGAAGGTGCAAGAGACACTGGTGTACCATTGTGGTGTGGATAGTTTCCACCCGTAGAGGAGGCAAGAGCAGAATAATGAAACATGTGGTTGGGGTAGTGAAGAGGGGCATAACCAGTGACTGGTCCATTTCCTTCAGCAAATTGGAGATATGGGTAAAACCCTGCTGCTGCTGCTGCTACACCAGTCATTGGTCCGCTGCTATACATTGGATGCTGAGCAGTTGCCCCTCCATACACATTGTAGTATCTCTGTTACAAAAACAAGTATTCAATAAGCTATAAGAGATAAAAAGTAGAATAGGGAAAGACTAGATAACTAGATTGAGATAAGCATACCGTGGGGTAATTGTAGTCCATTGTGTATGAAGAGAACCTAACAAAGTTTAATGAGACCAAACAGAGGATTTAGCAGTCTATTTAATGAGTTTGGGAAAGAAGTAAGAGATATAACGTGGAGTACCCAAAAGGATTAGTGTAAGGAAGTGTGTAGTGAGAGAATGGAAGTGGCGAAGGCATAGCAGTAGCCGCTGCTCCAAAGTGTGTCTTGAAAGGGCTAGTCACCTTCAGACCGCCTCTTCCTCCTGCATGTCCTACTAAACACAACACCATGAGAATGTCATCTAAAACATATGCTTTTAGCAAAAACAAAACACAGCATATTTTAACCAGATAAGTCTTCAGAGTATAAAACAGACCTATAGGTTTTAACTTATTAGTCTGCAGCACATCATAAAGACTACTAGAGTACTGAGCAAGATGAAACTACCCCTCAAACAATAAAGTAGCTAACTTGCTACAAATATGTGATACATGTCACGACATGCAATTCCAGCCTTTTCTCTTAGATAATGGCAAGATCCATGGAATTACATCAAAATTAGGTAAAGAAACCTAAAAAGTACCATGAACAGGAGAAGAAGGTTTGGATCTCTGAACACCAAAAGCAGCAAGATTACAATTAGCTCTTCTCCCATCAATAACAGGAGCTGGATCTACACAAGCTTTCTGAGCTGCTTCCGGATCACAAAAAGTCACCTTTAAAAGTAAACAAAAAAAACAGAACCCGTGAGCTTGATGAAGCTATAACAACAAATCTCCAAGTTCAAGAAAAAAAAAAGGAAAGAGAAACACTTACAAAGCCGTAGCCTTTAGATCTGCCACTAGATTTATCAGTGATGACAACAGCTTCAACAATGTCCCCAAACTGTTCAAAGTAGTTCCCGAGAGAGAGTTTGTGTGTTTCCCAAGCTAATCCTCCAACGAACACCTTGGTAAATGTCGTGTCTTCCATTGTCATGTTGCTACAAACTCAACGAACGAACCCGCGAAATAAAGTTACCGACTTTGGGAACAGAAGAAGAAGCAGAGAACGGTAGTTGAGAGAAGAGAGAGAGAAGGAGAAGAGAAGAGGAGGAGGGAAGAGGATTCAAGGAAAAGTCAGGAAAAAGAGAGTTTGGGGGACACACTCAATTCAATTATTTAAGCTTAACTTTTCCCCAAATATCAATAACATTGTTTTATTTATTGTACGGTCACTGTGCTTTTACACTTTTTTTTTCTTGTTGGTCGGATCCACTCTGTATGTATTTTACAGTTGGACAAAATATATTTATCCTTATTTGAGCTGTTATATAATTTTGGTATTTTTTTAATAGGTGGAAAACTAAAAGTATTATCAAGTACAGATGTAGTATTCTTTTTTAGTTGCAGTTAAAATAATTGTCAGAGGTAAACAGAAACATAAACATTATTCCTCTAATTTTTTTTGTTTCAATTTTTTTGTTTTAACTTTTTATAAAAAATGATCTTAAATCAATTTTCACAAGATCACATATTACAATTGCACACAAGCTGTGTAGTTTTGGTATATAAGAAAGTAAAATCATTTATGGCATATATTTCTAAGAGCATGATTTAAGATGTGTTATTTAATCTTTTCTAAAAATCCATTTGTTTAGATTTCAAAATTTATGCGGTATAACTTGGATGATTTTAATAATTTTACTCATGAAACTCTGGAAAATTTCAATGACTTCATGAAGAAAATTTTCAAAACTCTTTTATTTTGAATAACAATGGAATTTAATGAAGTATTTGAAATCCTACTTTATTAACACCAATTTTTATGTTTTATTAAGCATGAATTACAAATATCATATCCAATAATGTCATATTGTAAAGCATGATTTAGAATCATTAATTGAATAATGGACTGTAGTTGAGTTTTAATTCTATTAAAATCCATGACTAAAGATAATTGGATCATATATTTAAGATCATGAAATATTTCAGATTTTCATTGATAATTTAGCAGAGAATTTTAATTTATATCTACCCACTCTATATGATCATAGTAGTTTAATGCATATGAAGGATTGAAAAAGATCTATTCATGTTTCATAAATTCCCATATTCTATTTTCAATTTTATACAATTCTTTGCTGTTATGTACATACTTTTCATCCAAATTTGATAAAGAATTAGAACACTTTATTAGATCTTACAACAAAATCAACAAAAAGTGTTTAGTAGAACTTTAAATTATCTTCATCCAATACTCTAAAACAGGTTTAAGACTAAATCAATCTTATATAAACTATGGTTTATATTAAAATTGTCAGTAGAGCTTTAAATCATTTCCTCCAAATATAGGAAGCAAATGTGCATAATTGAAATGGAAGGAAGAGAGATAAAGAGAAAAAAAGGGGAAAGAGACAGAGCTGTCTCCCCACGCCTTTAGACTTCAAAAAAAGCAAAAGCCTAAACAACAAACAACAACATTCCTTCCCCCACCTCGCGTCATCATTCATCCCACAACACAGCCACAGCCACAGCCACAGCCTTGCATATCTATTTACAGCTCATCCATGGGGCTCACTTCCAAGATGATCTCAATTTATCAAATTGGGCTTATTTCAGGCTCATTTAGGATACTAAGGCCCATTAAGGATACTATGGAATCATCCTTAATCAAACTCTGATGTTGTTTCCATCACATGAAGGTTTTCAAGATGATCCCAAAGTGTTTGACTTAAAGTTCACTTCTTGTCTTGACCCTTGTATATCTTGAATTCATTTCTTAAGTTCTTTCTCTCTTAAGCCCTTTAATGAGCTTGATGAGAAGATTTCTTAGAAACCTCCACCATCAAGCTTAATTGGGTTCGTTGTCTTCTTTCATACATGTGAATATTAATGTGAGATATTCATCATGCTTTGATGATAAAATCGTAAACGAAACCAAAAAAAAAACCTATGTGAGATCATCATGTTTTAATGACCAAAATCTTTGTAGAAGAGAATTAAGTTCGTCTTGGAAGTCCTCTTGACCCCTAAATAAACTTGCAAAAAAACTTAACCAAGAGGTTCAATAACCTGCGTGAACACTAAATTATGTTTGGGACACTGCGTGAGTGAAAATCGTAAATTCAATACTAAAGATCAGTAAGTAGAATACGAAATTATTCAGAAGATTAATTTGACTTATCAACAGGTTCAAGATGAATTGCAAAACAATAAGATTTTTTGGATGGCCACGTAATTTGCTGATGGATGCGCGTGGATAAACGTAATGATGTACACTAGCTAACACATGCATGGCTGAATCCTAACATTTGAGAGTTCTGTAGAAGCAAAATCTCATCCACAAATAATCATATAGAATTATAATCGAACACGTGAATAAAATAAAAAAAGCTGAACCAGAATAATGTTATAAATTCTCATATATACTAATCAAAAATAGGCCAACTAATGCTTAAACCATCTTTTCACAAACTTTTGGTGTTTTCTAAAATTACGTAGATATCATTTTCAAAACGTTGATAAATTTTGATAATTGCCGAAACATACCAAACTTGTTTCAATACTTTAGCACCCACTAACTTCCACACTATATATACTTTAGTTTAGTACAGGATATTATGACACATAGATGTAACTTTTTTTACAAAATAATGTTGTTTTTATACAAATTTTAATAATTGTTGTGGAAATAAGAAAACTACTTTATATATAGGAGATGTTAAACCAAATAGGGACAGATTTCACCAATAATCCCAAATATAGTTTTTCTTTAATTTCACTCCCATCATTTTTTTTCTATTTTTGGTTTGTCAACGCCATCCCTTTCTTTATAATTGTTTAATTTCATTGGTGTTTTATAGTATTGTATATAAATATGTCTCTCTTTCTTTGTGTTGGAATTAAACCACCGACTTATTCAAGAATATTTGACCAACGCGACACTGTAGATTTCCTTTTTAGGTTAATCGTCAAGGATAACTAGTTGTTTATAACAAAAGTGAAATATGTGAGTTGAAGACCGAAGAGTATTGCATCCGTTAATTAGGGCTAGCTAACTTAATCTAACCGACGCAAAAAAAAAAGTTGAAAAGATTTTGTGAAAAAGGGACTCTTGCATCGAAGCTACCTTTCACCTAAACGTTTGTACAGATTATCAATCAGTTCGTGACTATCCTAGTTTGTCGTAAGACGCGTAACTATTACTAAACCACAACAATTAATGAAAAGTTTCCAGTTTGGGTCACATAGGAAGGATATACAGTTTTTTTTTAGGTCACATTTATAAGAAATTGAATTTTTAAATCCGTTAAAGATAACTCATATGTCTGGTTCAATATTTTAATAGGAGCCATAATAGGGTTTTGACAAACAAAATTAGTAATTTAGCTATAACCATGGTTGATCACATTACACCACTACAAAACGAAAAAGCTTTATAAATGAGAGGAGCCAAAAGAAATCAAAAGGGTCAATGCTGGCCATTACCATTACAACCNTATAAAAGTGAAAGATTATCAATCAGTTCGTGACTATCCTAGTTTGTCGTAAGACGCGTAACTATTACAAAACCACAACAATTAATGAAAAGTTTTCCAGTTTGGGGCACATAGCTAGGAAGGATATACAGTTTTTTTTAGGTCACATTTATAAGAAATTGAATTTTTAAATCCGTTAAAGATAACTCAAATTATGCCTGGTCCAATATTTTAATAGGAGCCATAAATAGGGTTTTCACAAACAAAATTAGTAATTTAGCTGTAATTATGGTTGATCACATTATACCACTAGAAAACGAAAAAGCTTTATATATGAGAGGAGCCAAAAGAAATCACGACCTCACACCGACCACATTCGTCCCCTTCATTACGCTGTATCTCTAAAGGCTAAAGCTAGAGATATGGGTACAAGTCACGTACCGTCCCTTTTTGTGTTATTCCTATTACAAAATCCTCGTTATAATGCATTGTGCTTCCGGTATGACATGAAATTTTATAGGAAAAATTTCCAAAAAAAACATGAAGTTTTTTCGTTGCCAAAAAAAAACATAGACTAATTTTTTGATGATATAAAAAACACCAACTTTCTCGATTTGCCGATTTCACATTATCTTCGTTTACACCGTCGACGACGTTAGACGGAATCGGGATTACTGTTAAACGAGGTAATTAAAAGACACTTATACCCTATTTTTCTTTTCCCTCAAATCTTAAACAAGCCAAAATCCCCAAATCGAATTATAGAGAAGAAAAATTAGGATTAGGGCTCTCCCAAATTGATTTGGGCGTTTTCAATGTTCTCTCCCAAATCGAGCTGAATCAAGTTATTTGTGTTCGAGAAGACATAGAAGTTCACTGGAGAAGATGAGGTATGTGTTTAGAAACGTGATTTGAAATCGAATTGGGGCTTAAGGTTTTGTTGTTTTTTCATTTTGTGGAATAGATTAACAATGATTTGCCCTATTAATGCAGTGACATTATGAAAGTGAATATGCATTATGGTGGATGTGGTTATGTGAATCAAGATATCTTCGATTACAGAGGAGGAATAGTGAAGGAGGACATGATTATGGACCCTGATTATGTCACATGGTCCATATTCGACGAGTTTTGTCAAGAAAATGGGATGTGTGGGATGGTTGAGAAAGTATGGTATAAGCTACGACATGAAGAAATTGGGTTAGCAAGGCTTATCTTTGGAGATAAAGATGCCCAGATTAGGCAGATGTGTATGGAAACAATGACATCAACATGTGAGATTGATATATACATTCATCAAATGGCTTGCGGAGAGCATGAACAATCTGATGGTGAGGAACAACCTGAGTTGGTAGCTGAGGATAAAGGGGTTGAAGACAAGGGTGAAGATCTGGTTCAAGAAGTAGGTAATGATGATCCTAGGTTTGCAGCTTTGTTTGATAAAGGAGTGAATGAGGCTGAAGCTACTGTCAGGAATGAGGCTGAAGCTACTGTCAGGAATGAGGCTGAAACTGTTGTTGATTATCTAGAAGATGATGTTGAGTTTGAGCGACAATATGTTGATGATGAGCAACCTAACCCTGCACTTGACACAGACGATGAATGGGTAGCGTTTAATAAAGAAGAAAGATCAGTTTCCATAACCAATTATGTGAAAGATCAGCCTCCATACTTGTGGTTGAAACAGACATTTCAAAGTGGCGAAGAGTTCAAGGATCAGTTGCTGAGGTATGTGTTAAAAACCAATTATGATGTGAAGTTATGTAGATGGGGTAATACACAGCTGGCAGCTGTGCATCACCATAACATTTCTTCAAGAGCTAGGATGTTGAAACAGGGGGTTGTCGCAAAACTATTTAAGGATGAAGCAAGAAGAAGGCCTATGATCAGATGGACTGATATAAAAGATGAAATAATGATGAGGTACAATCTATCAGTGTCTAAGTGGATATGTCAGAAAACAAGAAGATTAGCCCTCGATATGGTTATAGAAACTCAGGCAGAACAATTTTCAAAACTTTGGGATTATGAAGCAAAACTAAATCGATCTAACGAGATACATACAGAGATTGTCACAATTCCTCAGGCTGATGGTAAGAAACTATTTGATAAGTTTTATGTCTGTTTTGAGGTACTGATAAAGAGATGGAAAAGCTGTTGTAGGCCTATCATTGGTGTTGATGGAGCGTTTTTAAAGTGGGAGTTAAAAGGGGAAATATTAGCAGCTGTTGGGAGAGATGCGGATAACAGAATTTATCCTATAGCTTGAACTATAGTAAGAGTAGAAGATAATGATTCTTGGGGTTGGTTTGTTGATAAGTTGAAGAATGATTTGGGTTTCGGCCTAGGCAATGGTTTTACCATTATTTCGAATAAGCAAAAAGGGTTGATAAATGCTGTCACAGACAACCTTCCAAACGCTGAGCATAGGCATTGTGCTAGACACAATTTTGCTAATTGGAAGAAGGTGTATGGCGAGCTTGAATATGAAAACTATTTCTGGGCTGTTACATTTAGTGTCAATGAGGGGGACTACAACTACAACATGAAAGCTCTGAAAAGTTATGATCCAGAAGTATGAAGATTTGCTGAAAACAGAACCGAGGACTTGGTGTAGATCTTTCTTCAGCAGCAATGCAGTTTGTCAGGATGTAACCAACAACTTGTCAGAGAGTTTCAACAAGACAATTAAGGAGTCACGAAAAATGCCTATTATTGACATGCTTGAAGATATTAGAAGACAAACCATGAAGCGTGTATCTAAGAGGTATGAGAAAGCAAAGAAGTGTCATTCAAAGTTTACACCACATATAATGACATTGTATGAGGCAAACCGCAATGCAACAAAGTTATGTCAAGTATTAAAAAGCAGTGAGTCTTTATATGAGGTTAAAGAGGGCAAGGCAAGCTTTGAGGTGAATATCAGTCAGCGCCATTGTGGTTGTAACCAGTGGAACATCACCAGAATTCCTTATCCTCATGCAATAACTATTATCACTGAACACAACCGTGATTCAGATGAGTAAGTATTTCTTCTCATTTCAATTCCTTTAAACGAGTTATTCATTGAATTTGTTGATTTAACTCTATATGTTGCAGCTATGTGGATAAACACTTCTTGAAAAGTGTGTGGCAAGACACTTACTTAGACAACATTAAACCTATAAGGGGTGAAAGGATGTGGAAACCACAAGATAAGAGACCTATTCAAGTGCCAGAAAAAAGGAAGCAAAGGGGAAAGCCAAAGAAGTATGCTAGGATAAAAGAGCCTCATGAGTCATCGAAAAATCCTAACAAGTTAACAAGAGACGGAAGAACCATGACATGCTCCAATTGCAAGAGAACTGGTCACAATAAAAGTACTTGTGACAAACCAACTGCTCCCTCATATCCTCTAAGAAAGAGGGGGGACCAAGGAAAAATCAAGTAAGTATCCTACTTTTGTTGTCTTTGTAGTGTTGAGTTTCCTTTTGTTGAATGGAGTTTGCTTTGTTATATAGATTGAAAACAATGGTCCATGGAGTATACATAATGCACCTAAACGGTTAAGGACAATTCAAAGCCAAACCATACCAGCTGTTCCTTTAAGCCAATCAACACCAACAGATCCACATCCATCAACAGCTCCACCTTCTACTTCAATAGATCCTACTAAAAAAGCTCCTCGTGGTCGTCCTCCTGGTAGTCGAGGCAAGGGTCGTGCCAGGGGTCGTGGTCGTGAATCAGATGCACCAAGACCTCCGGTGTTTTTCATGTCACCTTGGACTAACACTGTTTTCGACTCATGGCGACCTCATGACCCTTAACACAAATCTCTTAATGTTTTCTTTTGTATCAATACCATCATGTGTTCTTTTGTGTCAAGAGTCACGACCATTATGATCCTTGTATCATATGTTAAGTGTTGTTTTGAACCTGGATTAACTATTTATGAAGGAATCAGTTTATTTAGCCAACATTACACATCACTTGATTATAACATCATGTTTAGACAAAGACAACAACTACTAATTGTAACATCCGCGAACCGGAATCCCGGTTTGGGATGTGCATCGATTGATGCTGGAGGAGCATCGGTCGATGGTGATTCAATTTCCTGCGTTTTGACTTAAGTTAAACAATGCATTTTGGGCAAAGAGAAAGGAGAAAAACCCTTAGAGATCTGTAGCTGGGATCGTTGTAGGAGCTTCCTAGGAACGTTTTTTTCCTGTGTTTGGGTCGGATTCCTTTTGTGGCAAAGGTAAGTGCATGACCATGGCTTATCTAGGCTGGAGATTAGTCTGATTTGTTTGTTTCTGTATTGTTAGGCTTGTTAGTATGTTGTTTGAGGTGCTGGGAAGCTTTCTTGTGGCTTGTGATCATTTCTTGTGGTTGCAGGAACGGAGATCCGGCGAGAAGCTTCGGGGAAAACAACACTCGGCATGAGCATCGGTCGATGCACTATGTGCGTCAGTCGATGCTAGTGCGAGGACGGCGCGATTTGACCTAGGAGCATCGGTCGATGCCATGTGGAGGCGTGGGTCGATGCGATTAGGGTTTCCGCGTGATGTCGAGCATGTGTCGATTAATGCAAGTGGGGGCATCGGTCGATGCTGTTGAACCTTGTGTCGATCGATGCATACCCTGTGTCGGTCGATGTTGGTCCCTGATGGTGTCGGTCGATGCAAGCTTTGTATCGGTCGATTCAGAGCCTGGTTTGTTTGTTGATTGTTGTTTGATGGTTAGAGTATCTCTATTGCTTGTGTGTATAGCCCAGTAGATGGGATGATTGCCTAACTGAGTGTTTATAAAATACTCATGCATTGCAATTTGTGTTTGTGATGCAGGTAAGGGCAAGGTGTGATCGTGGAATCAAGGCAATAAAGAGGAGGATGTTCTAGTGGTTCGCTTGGTTGTCTGGCTTCTGTTAGGTTGCTAGATTTGAGTCCTAGAATGTTGTTTAGGAATGCTTGTTCTCTGGTTTATGCTGTTTGGATCATTAGTTTATGATTGGATTATTTATTGGTTATTGGTATCTGTTTTCCACTGTTGGTTGTGTTTGTGGTTAGGTGGCTAGTGGGTATGGGACCACTAGTTGTGTGTTTTTATTATTATTATTTATTATTTAAAAAAAAAACGGGTCAGGTCGTTTCAGTTTGGTATCAGAGCCCTTACGGTTCTAGGTTTGGGTTCACTAGGTTTCTGTTGTGGATGTTGGGATTGCATGTCTTGATTGATTATGTGAGTTAGTCAATTGTGTGTGGTATGGAGTCCTAGAACATCCTATTCGAGCCTATAGTGTGATTCCACGATGAGTTTATGTTTTTGTGTTGATGTGTTATGTTAAGATTGCTTGTTAGCCTCTGTTCTTGGAAGAGCAGTGGTTAAAGGTGTTTAAGTTGTTGGCTATGGACGTGGGCATTGTTGTGGTCGTGATTGGGCGGGTTCCCAAAGCCAGCGAGTGTGTGGTCCAGAGTTCCACGAGGAGGTGCGTCGAAGATTCGCAAGCGTATCAAGAGGGCCAAGAGGGGGTTGGCCGGTGAGCGTGCCGGGGGTGCTGGGAACCCAAGTGTGGGGTTGCAGCAGGTGGAGCCTAGGGTCGAGATGATCGCTTGGCGGATCTGTTGGCATGTTGTGGGAACGATTACCGAGAGGGGGTACCAATGCAGGCTCCAGTTGTACCGCATGTGGTGGGGTGCAGTCGAGGGCTGTGGATGTTGAGGTCTATCCATCTTCTGTTAGGAGGATGGAGCAGTTACAGATGACCGGTACAAAATTTTTCTCGAGAGGTACCGAGCCTAGAGGGGCAGATAGGTGGTCTTTTGCAGTTGGATCATATATTTCCCTGTTTGGTGGGTAATCTAGGTTAATATGAGAAGTTAAGTGGGCAAGTGTAACATTGCAATGTTATACTCGGACCATAGGAGGTACTTTTGGTCGGGAGATGATTATAGTCGTTAAGGATTGTTGCTCCTGAAGGGATGGTGATTCCCCTGAATACCGATAGCTTGAGGGGTTGGGGGCTCCGAGAGTGGCAAAGGGGATTATGTTCCCCTGAGGGGATGAGTAGTTCCCCTGATACCGAGATCTTGAGGATTTCGGTCCAAGAGTGAGATCGGTATGGCTCAAAGGTTGCGACCTAAGGGTGGAGGAGTTGGGAGCAAGCAATACCTAGGACGTGAGTATAAATATAACGATTGAATGTAGACCTTAAGAGATTGACGGCGGTTTAATCTTGGGTGTTGGATATGTTGACCAATGGGTCAGGGTTTTATGACCAGCGCGGTTATGAATGTGTGGCGGTTGCGCAAGGATTGTGAGGCCGGTGGTGCTGGCGTCCCGGGAAGGGGAGTTGCAACAGGTTTGAGCCGCGAAAGGCTTGTTTGCTAGATACTGAAGTTCACGAGAAGCCTTCATGGCAGGATACTCTTATCGTTGCGACAATGTTAGATTAAGTTCATTGGAGATGGACGGGGTTGCTAGATTCAAGGTTTTGGTAAGTTTGCTGAGGGAAAAAAAAAGCAAGTGGTTTGAGTTGGCGGCTTGCAAAGCATTTGATGCGGTGAATCAGAATATGCAAACGTATGGTACTTGTTTGTTTTATTACGCTCGTATTGATGAATTACTGTGGAGAATTGCTAAGCGGGAAGCTAATTTGTAATAAGCCATCTTGTGAAAGTTTCCCTAAGAGACAAGTTACTAGAGGTTCTTGGATGGACAAGAGGTGTTGATATCCGCGTGGTGGTGAGTTGATATCCAGAAAACCCATCTCGGTGTTGTTCGTCAAGTAGAAGGACGAGGTATGGGTATGAGTTAGAGGCGATGTTGTTTGGGTTAACAAATGCGCCAGCAGTGTTTATGAGGTTGATGAACAGCGTGTTTCAGGAGTTTCTGGACATGTCTGTCATCATCTTCATCAACGACATACTGGTTTATTCTAAGAGTCTTGAGGAGCATGCAGTGCATTTGAGGGCAGTTCTGGAGAAGCTGCCTGAGCAGAACCTGTTTGTTAAGCTGCGCAAGTGTAGTTTCTGGCAGCACGAGATGGGTTTTCTGGGTCATATTGTGTCTGCAGATGGGGTTTCTGTAGATCCGGAGAAGATTCAGCCTATTAGAGTTTGGCCTATACCGCAAAATGCCACAGAGAACAGGAGTTTTCTTGGGTTGGCAGGCTATTACAGGAGGTTTGTTGGAAGGGGTTTGCGAGCAGAGCACGTCCTATGACTTAGTTGACAGGGAAGGATGTTCCTTTTGTTTGGTCACAAGAGTGCAAGGAGGGCTTTGCAAGCCTGAAGGAGATGTTGACTACTGCTCCGGTGTTGTCTTTGCCTGAGCAGGGAGAACCCTATCGGGTGTATACATATGCATCCAGAGTTGGTTTGGGATGTGTGTTGATGCAGCATGAAGACAACTATCCTACTCATGACTTGGAGATGGGTGTTGTGGTTTTTGCCCTGAATATTTGGAGATCTTATCTATATGGTGCAAAGGTACAGGGGTTTACAGATCATAAGAGCCTGAAGTACATATTCACTCAACCCGAGCTGAACTTGAGGCAGAGGCGGTGGATAGGGCTGGTGGAGGATTATGATCTGGAGATAGCCTATCATCCTAGTAAGGCTAACTTGGTTGCAGATGCTTTGAGTCGGAAGCGGGCGGCTTCGGCTCAGGAGCAGGATATGGATTCTCTGGTAAGAGAGATCAGTGCGTTGAGCTTGTGTGCGGTTTCTCAGGAGCCGTTGGGTTTGGTTGCAGCTGATAGAGCAGATTTGTTGAGCAGAGTGCGGTTGGCGCTAGAGTCGGATTTGGGGCTGGTAAATGCCTCAAAGGATGTTGATTCAGAGTATCATGTTTCGGCTAATGGTACTATTCTGGTGCAAGGGCGGATCTGTGTGCCCAAGGATGAGGAGTTGAGGCAGGAGATTCTGAGAGAGGCTCATTTTGTGCATGTTCTCTATTCATCCAGGATCGACTAAGATGTACCGAGATCTCAAGAGGTACTATCACTGTGTTGGGATGAAGAAGAATGTGGCTAGTTGGGTTGTGAGGTGCGATGTGTGTCAGTTAGTGAAGGCTGAGCATCAGGTACCAGGTGGTTTGCTGAAGAGTCTTTCCTTTCCAGAGTGGAAGTGGGATATGATTACTATGGACTTCGTGGTAGGCTTGCTAGTTTCCAAGACGTTTGATGCTATTTGGGTCATTGTGGACTGGTTGACTAAGTCGGCACATTTTCTGGCCATTAAGAAGACTGCTGGAGCAACGGTTTTGGCTAAGAAGTATGTGAAGGAGATAGTCAGGTTGCATGGGGTGCCAGCGAGTATTGTGTCTGATAGGGATTCCAAGTTCACTTCGGTGTTATGGAGGGCATTTCAGGCAGAGATGGGAACTAAGGTGCATATGAGTACAACTTATCATCCCCAGACAGATGGACAGTCAGAGAGGACGATCCAGACGTTGGAGGATTTGCTGAGGATGTGTGTGCTGGATTAGGGTGGCCATTGGGCAGATCATGTGAGCTTGGTAGAGTTTGCTTATAACAACATTTACCAGGCTAGTATTGGCAGGACACCTTATGAGGCTTTGTATGGGAGGTCGTGTCGTACACCGCTATGTTGGACTCAGGTGGGGGAGAGGAGCATGTACGGGGCAGATTTTGTTCAGGAGACCTTGGAGAAGATTCAGGTTCTCAAGCTGAACATGAAGGAAGCTCAGGATCGGCAGAGGAGTTATGCCGATAGGAGGAGGAGAGATCTTGAGTTTCAGGTTGGAGATAGAGTGTACCTCAAGATGGCCATGTTGTGGGGTCCGAATAGGGCATTGACTGAGACTAAGTTGAGTCTGAGGTATATGGGTCCGTTCAGAGTGATTGAGCGAGTTGGACTGGTGGCATATAGACTGGAGTTACCTGAGGTTATGCATGCTTTCCATAAGGTTTTCCATGTGTATATGTTGTGGAAGTGTCTCCGTGAGGATGATCAGTTGTTGGCTAAGATTCTTGAGGATCTTCAGCCTAACATGACTTTGGAGGCGAGACCAGTGAGGGTTCTCGGGAGGAGGATCAAGGAACTTAGGAAGAAGAAGATTCAGTTGATGAGAGTCCTTTGGGACTGTGATGGTGTTGACGAGCAGACTTGGGAGCCTGAGGCGAGGATGAAGGTAGGGTTTATGAAGTGGTATGAGAAGCAAGCCGCGACTTGAGCTGGCCTAGCCTGGTCCCATCTGTAATCCGTGGCTCGAGCGGGAATGAAGTATTCCAGCCCATCTCTCTTGTTTACTTTGTCGCTTAGGGTGGTTGGTTGTGCGACTAAGTAACAAGATGAGGTTGTGTTTGGGGTACAAAGTTTCCGCGAGGTAGTGTGTTGGAGGAAAGTTTCCTGTTTTAGAAGTTTCTATAAGTGGAAAGTTTACAGAAGTGGGAAGTGCTAAAAATGGAAAGTCTTATGTGAGTTGGAATTTGTCCATTTTTAGTGGCAGAGGGCCTTGGAAGGGCTTGTGTGGCCTTAGTGGTGGACTTTTGAGTCGTTGCACCGTGTGTGGCGGTCTTTTGAGTTATTGTGTGGCCTTTGTGGTGAGCTGTTTAGCCGTTGTGTGGCCTTTATGGCGGGCTGTTTAGCCGTTGTGTGGCTTTTGTGGCGGGCTGTTGAGCCATTGTGTGGCTTTTGTGGCAGGCTGTTTAGCCATTGTGTGGCCTTTGTGGCGGGCTGTTTAGCCAGAGTGCCTGTTGAGGTGGTCCTTCGGGACAGATGGTCTTTGTGACGGTCCTTCGGGACAAGTGGCCTTGGTGGCGGTCCTTTTTACAACATTTGTTTGGTCTTGGTGGCGGTCCTGTTTATGACATTTGTTTGGCCTTGGTGGCGGTCCTGTTTAAGACATTTGTTTGGCCTTGGTGGCGGTCCTGTTTAGGATATTTGATTGGTCTTTGTAGCAGCCCGTTGGGCAGAGAGATGATCCTTGTGTGGTCATGAGGTATTCCAGTGAGGGGATATGTGGTTGGTAGGACATCGTGTTGTCTTACGCGAGCAACGGAAAGGAAACCTAGATAGGGATAAGACTCAGACGTGTTCGGAATTGTTTGCTCGCGGCTCTTAGGGAACTTAAGCTCTCCTAGTAACGTCATATTCTAAGACTTTGTGGCTTGGGAGTATGGCTGGTATATCGACTTTGGATGACGATCCGGGGGCGCGCTGTAGGGTGGCAACCCGAGAGACGAGTATTGGACTCCCTTATATATATTATGGCATGCAGGCTTAGTCCCGATGAGGAGCAAGCAAATATTATGGCATGTAGACTTCGGTCTGATGAGGAGCCAATAAAAACTCAAGGTTTAGGCCTGTGAGTAAAAAGGAGAGTCCAAAAGTCGAGAGCAAATAATGCGTGGAGCGTGAGTTTATCGCCTAGAAGTGACCTTTTGTATAGCGGTCGGAGGAGTGCGGGCCGTGGAGACGGAAGCACGGGAGTCCTTGGCTGAGTGTTGTTCGAGATTCGAGGACGAATCTAAATTGGTGGGGGAGAATTATAACATCCGCGAACCGGAATCTCGGTTTGGGATGTGCATCGATCGATGCTGGAGGAACATCGGTCGATGCTGACTCAATTTCCTACGTTTTGACTTAAGTTAAAGTCTCATGAGACGACTTTAGCCGTTTTTGAGAGAAAAGAGAAGAGAGAAAGTGTTCTTGAGCGTTCTTGAGGTTTTTGGGAGATTTCAAGCTGTTCCTGTAGAAATCTGTAGCTGGGATTGTTGTAGGAGCTTCCTAGGAATGTTTTCTTCCTGTGTTTGGGTCGGATTCCTTCTGTGGCAAAGGTAAGTGCATGACCATGGCTTATCTAGGCTGGATATTACTCTGATCTGTTTGTTTCTGTGTTGTTAGGCTTGTTAGTATGTTGTTTGAGGCGCTGGAAAGCTTTCTTGTGGCTTGGGATCGTTTCTTGTGGTTGCAGGAACGGAGATCCGGCGAGATGCTTCGGGGAAAACAATGCTCGACGTGAGCATCGATCGATGCACTATGTGCGTCGGTCGATGCTAGTGCGAGGACGACACAGTTTGACCTAGGAGCATCGGTTGATGCCATGTGGAGGCGTCGGTCGATGCGAATAGGGTTTCTGCGTAATGTCGAGCATAGTGCATCGACCGATGCTAGTGCGAGGACGGCACAATTTGACCTAGGAGCATCGGTCGATGCCATGTGGAGGCGTCGGTCGATGCGAATAGGGTTTCCGCGTAATGTCGAGCATGTGTCGATCGATGCAAGTGGGGGCATCGGTCGATGCAGTTGAACCTTGTGTCGATCGATGCGTACCCTGTGTCGGTCGATGTTGGTCCCTGATGGTGTCGGCCGATGCAAGCTTTGTGTCGGTCGATGCAAGGCCTAGTTTTTTTGTTGATTGTTGTTTGATGGTTAGAGTATCTCTATTGCTTGTGTGTATAGTCCAGTAGATGGGAGGATTGCCTTACTGAGTGTTTATAAAATACTCATGCATTGCAATTTGTGTTTGTGTTCAGGTAAGGGCAAGGTGTGATCGTGGAATCAAGGCAATGAAGAGGAGGATGTTCTAGTGGTTCGCTTGGTTGTCTGGCTTCTGTTAGGTTGCTAGAGTTGAGTCCTAGAATGTTGTTTAGGAATGCTGGTTCTCTGGTTTATGCTGTTTGGATTATTAGTTTATGATTGGATTATTTATTGGTTATTGGTATATGTTTTCCGCTGTTGGTTGTGTTTGTGGTTAGGTGGCTAGTGGGTATGGGACCAATAGTTGTAGTGTTTTTATTATTATTATTTATTATTTAAAAAATAAAAACGGGTCAGGTCGTTTCACTAATAACACAACAACTACTAAAAACATCTTCCCAACAACTATTACAAACTACTTTAAAATCGTTATGATTATGGCTATTGCAAGAATGAAACCTCCCCATGAAATTGCAATGAACTGCCTAAGTAAATTTTCCTTCACTTTGGCTACATTAACTTCATCTTCAAGTTGTTTCTTCTCCTTTTCAAGTTGTTTCTTCCCCTCTTCAAGCTGTATGATCTTCTCCTCTTCAATCACAAAATCTTTTAACACATTTACCTTTTGTTTATAGTGACGGATCTCATCTCTTGCCTCCAATAAACTCAACTTCTGCCAACTGCATTGTTTCTCAACATCAACCCATGAAACGAAGCCATGAACATCACATTTGTAGAATCTTCTTCCCGGATTTTCATATGTCCAAGACTTCAGCTTGATAGTAGACCTACCACAATTACAAGAACGACCCCAACTCGCTTGCTCGAAACTTGCTTTGTTGTTGTTTGCATCAGAGCTTTGAGGAGACATGCTTAATCAACCAGAGCGAATAAAAAGATAAACGACTTGATTCAGCTCGATTTGGGAGAGAACATTGAAAACGCCCAAATCGATTTGGGAGAACCCTAACCCTAATTTTTCTTCTCTATAATTCGATTTGGAGGTTTTGGCTTCGTTTAAGATTTTAGGGAAAAGAAGAAGAGGGTATAAGTGTCTTTTTTTTTACCTCGTTTAACAGTATTCCCGATTCCGTCTAACATCGTCGATGGTTTAAACAAAGATAGTGTAAAATCGGCAAATAGGGAAAGTTGATGTTTTTAATATCTTCAAAAAATTAGTCTGTGTTTTTTTTTTGCAACGAAAAAACTTTGTGTTTTTTTCTGGCAATTTTTAATTAGTTCATGTTTTTTTTGGGAATTTTTCCAAATTTTATATTCGAGACGTATTTCTCAAATAAAGCAAGACAAAACGATATGAAAACTAAGAGTGTGTATAGATCTCAGCCAAGATTCACTCTCGTTACCAAAAATAATGAAATGGGAATGGAACAAATTCTTTTTGAAATTTTATGAAATATTTTAGAAGTTCTCTTATCAAAATAATTTTATGATTATTGAGTTTCCTATAGATTTTCTTTTTGCTTTTCCTATATTTATTTTTGCTTCTATATGAGTTTAAAAACACTAGAAATATGGATTTTGATTGGCCTTAATTCTCGTTCATAGCTAGTTTATTCTCATCTTAATAAAAATTGTATAAAATAAGCTTTTTCAAATGGCATGAATCTCGTTTCCGTTTCTTGCATTATCCATCTCATATAGTATAAAGTTTTTCAAACTTTTAACATTATAATAAATAAAACTAGCTAGTCCAATTTTTTTTTAAAGGATTATTATTATATAAAGTTTCTTCCTTCCCCCGTTAATCGAGTTGTTGGGACTGTGCACGATACAAGGCTTTTATTCACTCAAGTGGGAGAAAAAAAATGAATGTTTATTGCAGAGTTGTTTCTAGAAAATCCAAATGTTAAGAATCAATATTCAATCAATCTCGTCCAAAAAAACAATTAGAAGTAAATTAAGTTCATATTGAATTCGACCCCGCAAATGAATGATTCATTTATGTTTTAAGAAATTTGTGTAGAGTATATTTAGACTTTTATTGGTATTTTTATTTACTTAAAAAATATTTGCGTATTATTTATCTCAAGAGTTTTAAAAATGAAACTGATTTTTTTTTTTGTTGTTTTTCTTTAAGAATATTTTTACTGTTGAACCGTTTGTTACCAATCATAACTAATATTTAACCAATCATTTTAATTTAACCATTTTCTCTTCTATTTTTCTAACCACTTTTTCTACAACCGATGAAAAAAATTTAACCAAGTAATTTCAACAATGTTGCTAATCGAATCCTTAGTAGTGTATAGGTTTACAATTAAGTTATATATATATCTATCAATGGGAGAAGGATTCTCCATTTAACTTTTTTTTTTGGTCGTTTTTGGTAAAAGGTTAAATCTCCCTTTAACGTATGTGGATTAGTTGTTACTTTGAAAACGCATAACCTACCAAATAGCAAATAAATATTCACACTCATCATGCAAATTTTAATTCATCCAAAATATATTTTGTTATCTCACCGTCTATAAACTGTTCAAAAATATGTAACGTGTTAGCAATAGTGATTAGGATGGTGGAGAAAGATCGAAGCCAAATTAAATGTTTATCATATAGTTAAAACACCAATTGTGACTGTTATATAGTTGATCTTGACCACCAATCATGAATTATATTTGCATATATAATACACAAACGCAAGTGCTCAATATCAACTTCATTAATTTTTTTTTCTTGTATCAATGGGAGAAGGATTCTCCATATAGTTGACTGTTTTTTTTTTTTAATAGTTGGAAGCACAAGCGTACGTTACACACACCAACTGTATCTGTAACACAGTAGGGTGAGAGTGGAGTGGTAGGGCAAAATATGGGAGAAAATGCATAATGATGAAGAAAAAAGTCAACGTAGTTTCTTCTTGAGAAGAAGTATTCTTCACTTAAACACTAAACAAAACCGACCAGCTTCTGCTCTCTTTTTTGTCACCACTCGATATGTCTTTCCTATTATGATATGTATATATCCCACACGGCCACACATGAATAGGAGCATAAGTTAAGTGTGTGACTCAATGAGACTAAAATGTATATATATATATAATGGATGTGTAACTGACTAACTGTTTACGGTTAAGATTTAACCGATACATTTTTTTCCAAGCTTCCTTCACTCTTCTTCTCGATCCATTAAAGTCTATTTTATAAACAAAAAGAAAATTCGATATATCTTGCGTCAGTTAGATAAATTAACCCTAATCACGGAGTGCAAGATTCTGGAGTCTTCACCTTAAATCTTCTCCTTCTTGTATTTACAGACCGAATTAATTATCCAAGAAAAGTAACCTAGAAAGGAGATCAACAAAGCTGTGTTAATCAAATTAAGGCTATGTGACTGGTTTGTTAAAATTTTCGAGACCTACAGTATACATTATATTATGTTAAATTTCATGGATTTATAATTCATATTCAATTCGAAATAATATCTCTTATGAATGGACTTTAAAGTCTTCTTGGCTTTCACATTTTGGGATTTTAACAAAATTTGTTACAAAACAGAGAAGAAGAGAGGCATGCAGGTGATTAAACTCAAAGAAGAAGTTTTGATATACGACACCTATACAAATAAATAAGTAGAAGATATTCCGGGATGACAACTGGCTTCAAAGAAGAAAAAAAGAAAATTAAGGATTAATTATTGGTTGTATTTGGTCGAACACGATCATACACATTGAATTTGGTCGCATACTAAGAGCATTTTAGATATTGACAATTGTGATTACAGTGGCGGATGCAGAAGACTATTTTGCATGGGGCACAAACACTTATAATTAATAATAATAAATTTCTACTATAAAAATATTACAGAAATTATATATACTAATTTGACAGCATCAAAGTATATCTTCCATTTTAACATATTTTAAATTTTGAAATGAAAAATGAACCCAAATTTTTGAAAGTGATTATTTATTGGTTTATAATTATACTTAATTACTTATATTATATGATATATATATATATTTTAATAATTAAAAAGACACATTTACAAACTTAAAATTCACAATTAACTATAAATATATGTATTACATTTAAATTCACTTATCTAAGCATATCAAATAAATTTAAACTCTAAAAATAACAAATGAACTATAAAAGAGATAATATTGTTTGATGTTATTAATTTAGTAGTTTTATAACATTTTTAGTTAAGTTATATGTATACTAAACAATTAAAATACGAATTAAATTTGTTAAAGTTAAACTAGAAAGAAATACAAAAAAAAAATAGAACTGAAAGTATATATATAATTTTATTGAATAAAAATGCATGGAATTGTCAAAAGAATAAAAAGGAACATGCTAAAAAAGCATATACACAGCCTCGAACTGGTGGCCTAGAAGTAACGTACTACTTTCATATACCAACTGAACTAAAGATATCATTTCAAAACTCCTACTGGGTAAACTTTTTAAAAAGAGTATGGAGCACGTGCCCCACCCCTTCCTCATGTAGATCCGCCCTGATTGTGAATTTAGTAGTAGGTCATACCAACAAAAGCAGGCAAAACTACATACCAAGAAAAATAAATAAATATAAATGGTTTTGATATTGAGAAGCAAAAAAGAAGGCTCTCAAGGGAGGCCATGGAGTTGATAGTGTTGTATTATATTGCAGATTTAGAGTTTGAATGGTAACTGCGGTCAAGGCGACCAAATCCATTTACGGTTTGGATCGCTCCATTTTTAAGGCGGATTACAGACCGTTGCGGACCAATTCTATTTGTATGCAAAAACGGTCTGCAGTTGGTCCGCTGCATTTTTGTCTCTACTTTATTTGGACCGCACCACTGCGAACTACATTCGCTGAATGGTAAATAAAAAGCGGTCCAGTCTGCAGATTGATTTGTCCGCCCCAACCGCTTTGGGGGTACAGTTGTATCCAATTTATAAGTTGTATCCATTATATTGTT
This sequence comes from Camelina sativa, assembly GCF_000633955.1. Classification (NCBI taxonomy): domain Eukaryota; kingdom Viridiplantae; phylum Streptophyta; class Magnoliopsida; order Brassicales; family Brassicaceae; genus Camelina; species Camelina sativa. The sequence goes on along the minus strand of NC_025687.1, from coordinate 16,848,641 downwards.
TATACATACATCAATGAATAATGTCACACACGTCTCTTCATTATTCATTTTCATTTCATCTTCCCTTTTGTGATGCTTGCTTGGATTGGACTTCATTGATTTGACTATTGTAAGTATAGTGTAAAAGTAGCTTTCGTTTTCTAGCCATTTTTACAATTTATATAGAAAGGTAGTGGGGACCGGTCTAGATGAAAAAGATTCATGTTTGGTTTTGAGTACTAGACTAAAAAAACAGTTTGTCCCCGGTTGCATTTAACTTCTGTTTGGTCAGCCGTTTGAATTTGATTGGTTTTGGACGAGTTTTCTAGAAAGTGTCGATTATTTTCGTTCCACATCCAAAGTTAGGAAGTAGTGGAAACTTGAACAACTAACTAAGTATGTTGTCCATCATTTGTTATGCGTATACATAAAAGTTAAAAACCAGATAAATACAATAAATCCCGTATAAATACAATGAGACACATGGAAATTAGGGGTCAGATATGATGCGGTCGATAGAGCCATCACTTCATGCAAACCAAATCCAACTAATATATATAAGCGCCAAGAGCTCTATCATAATCATTGTCTTTCAAGAATACAAGTTTCAGTCTTATTAAAAAACTTGCATGTATCTAAGAACCTACTGTAGACCTACAAGAAATGCTGGATCACGCCTCTTAGTCTTATATATCATAACATGCATGATATGTATTTGGACCCAAATTCTAAGAGCATCTTCATCCGTTATATAGCCACTTGGATGTCAAAAAAATTAAATAATAATACTTTTAATTTAATTCAATTATTTAATTATTTTTTAGTTTGCTCAACCAATCAAATGATGACAACTATAGACGTTGTGCTTTAATTGTTCTAGGCAGAGACAATTTCTATTCATCTCTCCACCTTTTTTTTTTTTATTTTTTTTATTATTCCAACTTTCTATCAAATATGTCCCATAGAAATGCTGTAACCATATTTATCATTCTCTAATTGTGGACACGTCAGATACCTACCTTATGACATTTCTTTTCGATTCAAATATTCACAGTCCGTTTTTCATAATACTTTTTTTTATAACATGTTATGATTTAACACATTATAAACATAACAAAAGAAATATAAATAGCAGCATCACTTGGTATAATCATTTTTTCCGAAAAAGAAGATCTGATCTACTTATTGTCATGGGAGGAAAGTTATGGTCGGGATGGGGAATTTGTAATGCCTCCAACTATATCCTGATTTGACTTTCAAGACGGATGAAAAGATCCCACAAACCTTGATCAATGAGTAAAATATTATTGTAGTCTCACGTATGTCACTTTGTATGCCCCCACATTACTAAAGTAATCTGTGCTTAACCTAATAATATATCGCATTGATAAGCCAAATGATGATAACATTGATAAAAATGAAAATCTTAGCCGTATTTTTAATCTATTAGTTTAGATTATTGTTTTATAGTTTTTATCAGCATATAGTATAATATGTAGAATTTTTTTGTCAAAATTAAAAAAAAAAAAAAAAAAACATAATTGAATACTCCAATTCCAAAATTCTGCGATTTTCTGAATTTTAGCCATTTTTTTGTTGTTTTAAATGTTGGTAAAACTGAATACCTTCGAACTTGATTATAACTTGAATGCATGTCATACATACACATTAATTATCTTCAAGTCCATCAGTTTCGGGTCGACTACACATATGTACGTTAGATTGGTAATTACTTAATCAAATTTTGTGATAATCCATAGAAAAGTGACTTCAAAATTAAATTATGATGATACTATAAACTTGGTTAGTTCTTCTGGATGTGAAGTTTCTAGCTACTATTACTGACGAAAAAGGTTAAACAAACACTGATGGGAAGGGAAGATTCGTCAAAGATTGTCATCATAATCAAATCGCAACTTCATATATCAACCGTAAATGTAAAGAAAACATATTGTAGTAAACAATAGTTTATGCCCCGGAGCCACAGGCCAAAGTTGAAATTTGCTTGTAATGATGATGATGATGCATTTTAAACATATTGGACAGTGGGTCCGTTACTTCCCACTATCACACTAATAAGTTAAGTAAACTTAATTATTTGATACATCCGATCAAACCAAGTTTTAGAAAATAGAAGGTTATGAATAATGCAAAATTACCAACAAAATCAAATAGTATTTTCTAATTAAAAATTAACTTCTCTTTATGAGAGTTCTATTCATTAGAAACATTTATACTTTTCAATATTGAAGTCAAAGTTCTAATTTAAAACTGATGTAGAGTTTTATTTTATTTTATTGTATAATATTTTTATAGTTTCTTTCTCATGAATTTTTAAAGAATGAACGAGACATTATAAGTACCTCCTCGCTCCCCACCTCGTTTATTTATCTTTGTGCCAACTCCTTCTAAAGCAGACCTTATATCTCCCTTTCGTTGACATAATTCAAGAAATTAACATAGAAAGAGCTATGGATGTTCGTGATCTATCTGAAGAAGCTAAAAGAGGACTACACATGTCCGAGGAATCATTGGGCGATCTTTCGGTTGATTCTCGAGGTCGACCATGCAGGCCAAACAAGCATGGTGGTACAAGAGCTGCCGTCTTTGTTCTAGGTATCCTTCCCCTTCTATCGTCAACTTTAACTATGCGCATCGACTAGCTAAACCAGCTTGTTGCATATGGCCGGGATGGTCCATGCTATATATAGGTTATATTGATTGGGATGTGTTTATATTTATCTATCATCTATGTTACGTTCAGGTCTCCAAGCTTTTGAGATGATGGCGATCGCAGCTGTTGGAAACAACTTGATCACATACGTGTTCAATGAAATGCATTTCCCTTTGTCCAAATCCGCAAACCTCGTGACTAACTTCATAGGAACGGTGTTTCTTCTCTCGCTTCTTGGTGGCTTCCTCTCTGATTCCTACCTTGGAAGCTTTCGCACCATGCTCGTCTTTGGCATCATCGAAATTTTTGTATGTTCTCTAGCTAGCTCCCTTTTCACCTTTTCTCATTTCTATTTTAGATGCTCTTGAATATTCTACATCACTTTTCATCTCTAACTAGTAACCGTGATTTAAACGGGCAACTAAAAGTATTTATAGAAAAAAAAGTCAAAAACATTAATTAAAATAAAGTTGTACGTAATGAAAGTGCATTATGAACTAAACCTTTCTTGTTGAAACTTTCGGTTTTTTGGAAAAGCAAATGTGTTGTATAATATAGTTTTATTTTCACTAGGTTATATAATATGTTAAATTGACAATATAATGTTCTTGTAGAAAATAGTACCTCACAATATAGTCTTGGGACGAAATTTACGGCTGCATAATATTAGTTACGTGAACGTCATACACATATCTATGTGTATTTATCTAAGAATTTTAGTTATGAAATATTCGGGTAATGTTGGTTGACAAAAACTAAGAGAAGTATTGGCTAACAAAAACATGTAATCAATAAAACAGGGTTTCATACTATTGGCAGTCCAAGCTCATCTCCCAGAGCTAAGACCACCAGAATGCGACATGAAGGGCACAATACATTGCTTAGAGGCAAACGGTTACAAGGCAGTAACTCTCTACGCCGCACTCTGTTTGGTGGCGTTAGGGAGTGGCTGTCTCAAACCGAACATCATCTCTCACGGTGCCGACCAGTTTCAAAGAAAGGATTTAAGGAAGCTATCGAGTTTCTTCAATGCGGCTTATTTCGCCTTCTCAATGGGTCAACTTATTGCACTTACACTTTTAGTTTGGGTGCAAACGCATTCTGGCATGGACGTTGGTTTTGGTGTCTCCGCGGCTGTTATGGCCGCGGGGTTGATCAGCCTCGTTGTTGGTACTAACTTTTATAGGAATAAACCATCCCGTGGTAGCATCTTCACACCAATTGCTCAGGTAAATTAAGAACCGTATTTTTTTTTTTTTTTTTTAAACTCATAAAATGTATTCATTTCACTTATANTTAAATTGACAATATAATGTTCTTGTAGAAAATAGTACCTCACAATATAGTCTTGGGACGAAATTTACGGCTGCATAATATTAGTTACGTGAACGTCATACACATATCTATGTGTATTTATCTAAGAATTTTAGTTATGAAATATTCGGGTAATGTTGGTTGACAAAAACTAAGAGAAGTATTGGCTAACAAAAACATGTAATCAATAAAACAGGGTTTCATACTATTGGCAGTCCAAGCTCATCTCCCAGAGCTAAGACCACCAGAATGCGACATGAAGGGCACAATACATTGCTTAGAGGCAAACGGTTACAAGGCAGTAACTCTCTACGCCGCACTCTGTTTGGTGGCGTTAGGGAGTGGCTGTCTCAAACCGAACATCATCTCTCACGGTGCCGACCAGTTTCAAAGAAAGGATTTAAGGAAGCTATCGAGTTTCTTCAATGCGGCTTATTTCGCCTTCTCAATGGGTCAACTTATTGCACTTACACTTTTAGTTTGGGTGCAAACGCATTCTGGCATGGACGTTGGTTTTGGTGTCTCCGCGGCTGTTATGGCCGCGGGGTTGATCAGCCTCGTTGTTGGTACTAACTTTTATAGGAATAAACCATCCCGTGGTAGCATCTTCACACCAATTGCTCAGGTAAATTAAGAACCGTATTTTTTTTTTTTTTTTTTAAACTCATAAAATGTATTCATTTCACTTATATATAAACTCAAACATGGCCTTTGATACATTTTGAGGCATATAAAAGAGTTTGATCTTGACTTCTAATTTTTATCGATCGATCAGGTCTTTGTAGCAGCGATCACTAAACGTAAACAGATTTGCCCTTCAAACACAAACATGCTTCACCAACCTTCAATGGATCTCGTTCGTGTCAAACCTCTCCTTCATACTAATAAGTTCAGGTACATTTATAATCTATTTGTTTTTAAACTCTTTACAACAACCGCCAAATTGACAAACTAACTAACTAACTAACCGCTCTTTTCTTGACGTGCAGGTTTCTTGACAAGGCTTGTATCAAGACGCAAGGCAAAGTAAAGGAGAGTCCATGGAGACTATGCACAACCGAACAAGTCCATCAAGTCAAGATTCTGTTATCAGTCATACCGATATTCGCGTGTACTATCATCTTCAACACCATATTAGCTCAGCTTCAAACTTTCTCTGTTCAGCAAGGAAGCTCTATGAACACACACATCACAAAGACTTTTCAAATCCCACCTGCTTCTCTTCAAGCCATCCCTTACATCATTCTCATCTTCTTTGTGCCTCTCTACGAAACGTTCTTCGTCCCACTCGCTAGAAAGGTCACGGGAAACGATTCCGGAATCTCTCCTCTTCAGAGAATCGGCGCTGGACTGTTCTTAGCGACGTTCTCGATGGTTGCAGCCGCATTAGTGGAGAAGAAGAGACGAGAAACGTTCTTGGAACAGAACGTAACGCTCTCGATCTTTTGGATAGCGCCTCAGTTTCTGATATTCGGTTTATCAGAGATGTTTACAGCCGTTGGATTAGTGGAGTTTTTTTACAAACAGTCTTCTCAGAGTATGCAATCTTTTCTCACAGCATTGACTTACTGCTCTTACTCTTTCGGGTTCTATCTTAGTTCTGTTCTTGTCTCGGCTGTGAACAGAGTTACTTCTAGTAATGGTGGAGAAGGTTGGTTAGGAGATAACGATCTTAACAAAGATAGATTAGATCACTTTTACTGGCTCTTAGCTTCATTGAGTTTCATCAACTTCTTTAACTATCTTTTCTGGTCAAGATGGTACTCGTGTGATCCTTCCGCGACACATCATAGCGCAGAAGTCAATAGCTTGGAGGATTTAGAAAATGGAGAAAATAAGGATTCCACGAGGGAGAAGCCTAGAATTTGACTATGTATGTTAGAGATCATCTTGTTGTAACCCTTTAGGAGGGATAATAGAAGGAATCTTTTGAAGATCCTATATGCTTATTAATTCAGTTGTATAATCATATGTTTTGGAAGTGGCGGGGTAGAGTCTTTTTTTGTTTTGTTTTTAATTTTTAATTTGGGGTTTGTAATGATGAAGAGTTAGTTTAAAAGGTTTAGAGAACTTATCTTTTGACTTCATTATGTATCAAGCTAGTTGGTTTTGTGATGTGACTCACTTAAAATTAGTCTCGGGAAGCCGCTATAACTGGCTAAAGCAGCGTTTTTGTTTGGCGATTGGTGTGTTTTGACAAATGAGACAAATGATGAGTCCATGTTGGTGCGTGATTCAGCGCCCTCAACATACCGGTATAAATCATAAATCGAAATTGAGTATTTAAACCGGGAGTTCAGTTTATGTATGGATTCAACCTACAAATGAAGGTTTAGCTCTGTCGAAGAGTCCAGTCCCAGGATGAGAAACCGACTTCCCAGATCGCTTGGCGGCTGACCTAACAAGGAAGAAAAAACTTTCCTAATCTTGGTTTGGACGATTAGGAAAGTAGCTATATTTTGTAATCTAGAAATATACAAATAGAGGGAGATCTCTTCTATGTAATCCATCCAGCAATTAATACAAAAAACCCTAGTTATTCATTGTTCTTGAGCGAAAACCCTAACTTCTTCCTCAAGAGATTTTAATTCCATTTTGCTCACTAGTTTTGATTCGAATTCTTAGAGAGATAACTTTATTAAATTTGTTTCCCCCATCAAACAAATTCATTGTGTGAAACTCAGTTTCTACAATTGGCGCCGTCTGTGGGGACGCTAAGTTCTCAAGTCTTTCTCCCTTACACACGTTCGAAACTTGTCAAGCAAGAAACACCATGTCCTCGCTTTCCAACAACGATGTCACCAACGCCACCGATCCTCAGCGTGAAATCCCTATTAGCGGAGCCTCCGGCTCGCAGGACGTCACCACCAATCCACCTACTGACTTACCTGCCACGATTGTCTATGCGCGTTGAAACCTACGCGCATCGGAGAACCCAGCAGTAAACTCGACTGAAGCTCCCGTCGAAGTAGGGGATGTCGATACTGGCAGTCTCACAACTCTGGGGTCCGACGAGGAACCTCCCGCTGATGGATCTGGCGACAGACAAACTCCCTCGGGGCAAACCATACAACCTTCTCAGCTCATATCTGTGGACGATCTAAGACTCGTGTTCGGGACGATGTCCAAGGATATCCTTCAGGCGATATCCGAAACGAATCGACGAATGGACGCGATGGAACGTCACGCCACCCCTCCACTACAGCAGGATTTTGTGCCACAACAAGTCGCCCAAAGGAGCGGCATCTCAAGCCGAGAACTGTTCCATGATCCGCCGCCCTCGGCCTACCAGTCTCTTGATCAACACGTACCCTCCGTGTTAGCTTCAGGGATGCCACCTCTCATCGGGCAATCCTCTCAGGGCAATCTGACTGCTGATCCCTATCCAGGCCTAGAAGAGATTCACTCCAAAATTCGGGATATGGGGTCACTGTTCCACCGTGCCGTCAGCTCGTCTCCAGAGATCGATAGGATGTTCGAGGCCACGCAGCGAAGTCCGTTCACCAAATGAATCCTGGAAACATACTTTCCAGTCGTAAAACTCAAGCTCCCGTCCTGTGAAGGGAAGAAGGATCCGGTGCAATACATGACCTCGTTCATGGCGACCGTGTCCAAAGCAAGGTTCACCGAGGAACATAGGGATATCGGTTACTGCCAGCTATTCGTTGAAAGCCTAACAAGAAACGCTCTGACCTGGTTCTCTCGACTCCCGGCGAACTCAATTGATAGCTTCACTCAGTTATCGACGGCTTTTTTACGGAATTACCGAGTCTTCATCGAGCGCGGGATTTCCAGCGCCGAATTATGGGAGACGACGCAAGAGCTCGGTGAGCCATTGCGACAGTACTTAACCAGGTTTAAGGAGAAGTATGACAACGTCGCGATCGCTGCCTTCAAGAAGGGGCTTATTCCTGGATCTCCTTTGCAAGTAGATCTCAATATCCGGGAAGCCAAGGACCTGGACGACGCACTCCACAGGGGGTCTCGCCTTGCATACGTCGAAGAAGACAAAGAAAGACGGGCGATCAGGGCTAATCCACCACGCCCAACCTCGACAAAAGAAAAAGCAGAGAAGGCTACCAGGAGCCTCAAAAACATCATGATCCGAGGGATCCTAAGCGGGGGGTAGTGAGTGCGATCTCCGAGGACGGAGCACAGGCTAACACGCCCCAGATTCAGGAGAAGAGCTTTTCTGCGATTTTCACATGTTTGAAGGCCATTCCACGGCTGAATGTAAACATTTGTCCAACTATCTGTACGAAAAATACTTGTCCGGCGAGATTAAGGCTACCTACCAGCCCAAAGCTTTTCGCGGGGGCCGCGGAGGCAGATCAGGATGGTCCAATGCCGGGCGAGATCAAAAGGGCAATAACCCTCCGAACAACGCACAAGGTGAACAACAACAGACACCTCCTATTGCGCAACAGAGCAGCCTTCCACCCGGAGAAGAACTCCCGGGACCATCAAAACGCCAAAAAGGACAGCAAAATGTGCACACAAACCCCTCGCCTCGGGGTCGTATCTCCATGATTATCGGCCAAACCGATGAATGCAAAGATTTCGTTCGTGCGTTGAATAAACGGGCACATCAGATCTGTAGTGCGATCGCAGAGGAAGAACCACTCAGTGCCGACCCCATCACATTCACAAACGAAGATGCCAAGGGGATTCAATACCCTCATAACGACCCCTTTGTCGAGGTCGCAATGGGCGAATTCGACGTAGAACGGGTCCTCATCGATACTGGAAGTATGGTCGGAGAAAATGGGCGTGACACCCGAGCAGATCAAGCAGGAGCCGAGGACGCTGACCGGATACGATGGAGTAGCCAAGATGTCAATGGGCGACGTGAAATTGCAAGTCCGCGCTCGTGGAGTAACTCGCAAGACGAAATTTGTGGTCATAGACGCGCCGGCGATCTACAACACCATTCTGGGATCACCTTGGATCAATTCAATCCAAACATTAGTGGATGGCCAGGACCTGCTCAGTTCTCAAAAAGAAACAGAGGTTGCGAGAGAAGGCATAGCAATTACAGATCGAGGATCATATCATTGAACCCCACAAGCCGGAGCAGGGCCGGCTAAAATCTACGGGATGCCACATTATCCAGGTCAACATAGACGACACGGATCCCTCGCAAACAGTCAGGATATGAGCCGAACTCGAAGATCGGCTCAGATCCGAACAGGTCGCTTTTCTAAGATCCAAATCTTCAACGTTCGCATGGTCCACTAAAGACATGGTCGGTATCAATCCCTCGGTCACATGCCATAGGTTTAACATTGATCCCACGTTCAAACCAATCTGGCAGAAGCGCCGACGTTGAGGGCCAGATCGAGCAAAGGCAGTACAGGATGAGGTCGAACGACTCGTCAAAGCTGATCAAATAATGGAGGTACAATATCCTGACTGGCTAGCAAATCCGGTCGTCGTCAAAATGAAAAACGACAAGTAGAGGGTCTGCATAGATTTCACCGACCTCAACAAAGTCTGTCCCAAGGATTGTTTTCCTCTCCCGCATATCGACCGACTGGTAGAAGCCACCACAGGAAACCAATTGCTTTCGTTCATGGATGCCTTCTCAGGATATAATCAAATCGTAATGCACCCTTCGGATCGTGAGAAAATGGCATTCATAACGGACAGGGGAACTTATTGTTATAAAGTAATGCCGTTTGGATTGAAGAACACGGGGTAACTTATCGGCGAATGGTAAATACAATGTTCGCCGATCTTGTGGGGCAGACAATGGAAGTTTACATCGATGACATGCTAGTCAAGTCCCTAATCGCGGATCAACATATCCAACACCTTGTTGAATGCTTCGATATTCTGGATCGATTCCAGATGAAGCTCAACCCGACCAAGTGACGTTCGGCGTAACTTCAGGAGAATTTTTGGGATACATAGTCACCGAACGGGGTATCGAAGCTAATCTGAAACAAATTGAAGCGGTGCTAGGACTCTCGTCTCCAACTAACAAAAGAGACGTTCAACGCCCAACTGCCCGGATAGCCACGTTAAATCGGTTCATCGCCCGATCCACAAATCGATGTCTTCCTTTCTACCAACTCCTTAAAGGAAATAAGGATTTCCACAGGGAAGACTCCTGCAAGATCGCCTTTAGGCAACTCAAAGAATACTTGACCAGCAACCCAGTGCTCGTCAAGCCCGAGGAGGGAGATACACTATACCTCTACGTCTCGGTTTCCAGCTCGGTAGTTAGTGGAGTACTAGTCCGAGATGATCGTGGCGAGCAGCGACCAATCTTCTACATAAGCAAGGCCCTCAACGACGCGGACACTCGTTATCCGACCCTGGAAAAGCTTGCTCTCGCTATAATCGTTGCTGCTCGGAAACTATGACCTTATTTCCAATCGTATTCCAATGTCGTCTATACCTATCAACCGCTCCGAACTGTCCTCCATAGCCCTCTTCAATCCGGGCGACTTGCGAAATGGGCGATTGAGTTGAGCGAATACGACATCGAGTATCGTTCTCGCCCTAACTTGAAATCCCAAGTAATGGCAAATTTTATAACGGAGCTAACTCTTGAACTTGAGGAAGCTTTACCTAAAGAAGAACCTTGGACGCTATTCGTCGATGGATCGTCTTCCAATCAAGGGTCCGGCGTCGGGATTATTCTCCGATCTCCAACCGGTGAAGTCATCTACAGGCGCTAAAACACAATTTCAGGGCGTTGAATAAAGAAACCGAATATGAAGCCGTGTTGGTTGGGCTACGATTGGCACAAGGACTCGGGGTAGCATCCATTCAGGTCTTTTGCGAGTCGCAGCTCGTTGTAAGCCAGTTCAACGGAGAATACGATGATAGAAATGAATGAATGAAGGCATATCGTCAGTTACTCAGGACTTTGTCTGACCAGTTCGCCTCCTTCAAATTAATCACGATTCCGAGGAGCAAAAACGCATCGGCAGATGCTCTCGCCGCCCTTGCAAGTTGATCCGATCCCGACCTGCGACTGACAATCTCGGTCGAATGTATCGAAACGCCTAGCATCGAATACGTCGGTATCACTCTCGTCATCCATGACGACGCCGAACCCATGGAGACGCAGCGCAGCCCCCAGTCGATTGGCAGCTCGAGATAAAAAAAGTACATCACGGAGGGTAAAGTCCTAGAAAACCGTTGGCAAGCTCGACGCCTAAAAACCCGATGTGCACGTTACGCCATGTTAAACGACAAGCTTTTCCGCCGAACGGATAATGACGGAGGTCCATGAGGGTGATGGTGGCATTATTGGCCCACTATGGTTGCTGACTATGAGGCATTTTTGGCAAAGTGCGAGGCTTGCCAACGCCACGGACCAATGAAACATGTTCCTCTTGAACTGCTAAGCGCGGTCACTGCGCTGTACCCATTCATGCGATGGGCAATGGACCTTGTCGGACCATTGCCTCCGTCGAAATCAAAGTGTTTCCTTCTGGTCCTAACCGACTATTTCACCAAGTGGATGGAGGGTGAATCGTTCCACAAGGTGCAGTCGCTGGATGTAACCAACTTCATTTGGAAAAACATCATTTGTCGCCATGGACTCCCGTATGAGATCGTCACAGACAACGGAACACAGTTCACCTCGCTAATCACCCGACGCTTTCACAACAAATGGGGAATTCGCCTGAGCACCTCGACTCCTCGTTATCCTCAAGGGAACGGTCAAGCTGAGGGCACAAACAAGACCATAATAGATGGGCTGAAGAAGCGTCTCGGACGACGAAAATGAGCTTGGGCGGACCAACTCGATGGCGTACTGTGGTCTTATCGGACCACTCCGAGGTGAGCTACGGGGCAATCTCTTTTTTTGTTAGCTTACGGCATCGAGGCGTTAGCACCAGCAAAAGCAGGAGTGCCAACACTTTGCCGCAGTATGTTGGTCGATAACCCCGATCTTAACGATAGCATGAAGCTCGATCACCTCGACTTCGCCGAGGAGTTACGCGATCAAGCTTTGGTTCGAATCCAGAACTACCAAAACGCAGCCGCCAAGTACTACAACAAGAATGTTCATGAACTGTGTTTCTGCGAGGGCGATCTGGTGTTACGAGAAGTCTACGAAAATACCAAGGAGACAAATGCCGGTAAACTCGGCGCTCGATGGGAGGGGCCATACCTCATCGCAAGGGTAGTTTGCCCCGGGGTATATGAACTTTTGACCACGAAGGGTACACAAGTTAAAAACCCTTGGAATGCGGCTCATCTTAAGCGCTATTACTATTAGATCGCTTTCAAATTTGTTTGTACTAAGAACTGCGACTGGCTTGATCCCAACTTTGGGTATGTAGGCAACTCCTAGTCTTTTATTAAGATTTTGCGAGTACAGCTGGAAAAATAATAATTTCTTCTCATCAAAAAGGAAATCTTATTCACTTTTTAACATTAAAAGTACAAAAAAAAACAAAAAAAAGGGTACAAAGTCTGATATGTAAATCGCCTTTAGTAAAAAAAGAAGAAGGAGTATTATTACCGAATCATAACAACTTGACTTCGATCTCCGAATTGTGATCCCCTCCTGTGATCTCAAACTCCTTGGCGAGTTACAGGCGTAGAGCTTGTGAGGTCGGACTCCAGTGGCTCCTCCACGATTAAACCTTCGAGGTAGCATCGCCAGCTCTGCCGTTCTCGCCTTAGTTCCTCGAGCCGGGCTGTCAGCACTTCTACACCTCTAGCTGCCATCTCTTCGAGGAACGCGCACGGACCTTCTATAGTGTTGCTTTCTCGGAAGTGGTGATCCGTGGATTCCAGATGGAGGACATACCGTCTCAGCCTCTCTATGCAACCCCGATAGGCATGGATCTCCGTGATGTGCAGATGTTCAGATTCACCCAGCGGTTCGTAGTCACCCTCCAGCAGATCGGGTATCAAGGTCCTGGCGACCTGTTCTTCACAGCGAGTGCGATCAACAAGCAGTCGGGTCATGCGTCAGTTCGCTAGATAGAAACCGAAGGCGATGAGTTCGTCTAGAACCGCGATAGTTCCCTCTAAGCGGCAGAGTTGGTAGATGAGGTCGTATTTTAGGCGGAACGCCTTTATATACGAACCCATCCTTTGACAGCAAGCTCGATACCTTTGAGTTTCTCTTTGCAATGGGCTCTCTTCCTGATCTGCTAAATCAGGTCCAACGATAGCAAGCTCGCGAGATTGAGAAGCAGTCGCGCTTTCTAAGGGGAGGGCAGCATCTGAAGCTTCGGGATCAAAACCACTAACCCCGGCGGCAGTTAACTCTCGAGCTCGCCTTAACCACGCCGATCGAGTCATAATAGGCAGGTTTTTTCAATCTATTCTTCTGGAATTTGGTTGTGGGATGCTCAACACCAATTAGATCATAGGGAAATACACGCCGCGTCTCGAGGTACTCCCACCAATCATATCACATTGCGAAACCACGTTCGCATTCAAGGGACTACCACGTCCATCCAGTTCGAAATTGAACGAATCGACATCTTGGCCAGATGATCGATCTGCCTGATTCTGTGATAAAACTCCAACGCGAGATAGTTCGAACGTAGAGAATTCATTTCTTTTTGAATTGTTTCGCAAGTTCCGGTTCGGACGGATATGTAAGTCGAAACCAGAATTTTAAATTTCGCCGTCCGACCTCCAAACAGGGACAAAGGAGGTAAGCCGAAGTCTTGTACGTCGCCCTCCGCTAAAGCGCATATACGCTCAGGTTAAATTACGTAATAAGGATTACTCGATGTAAATCGGGAGACGTACCGTTTCGTGTAAATTTATGAATAAATAAAATTTTTTTATTGCAATATGATTCGTCAAAACATTACATCTTCGTTTAATCGAAAAACAAATAGGGAAATCAAGGGATGACTGTACATCAGCTACTCGGAGCTCAGAACAATCCCGACTGCAATCTTTTGAGTATCCGCTTTAAAACGTTTTGGCATGGGCCATAGGAGTTGGAGTCCCGTCTTCTCCCATTCGTCAGGACGAGATTCCAGTGCCCTGATTTTCTGCTCAGCTTCGTCGAGGCGACTGACGGTTCTTTTCCTCTTCGCCTTCAAAGTAGCAACCTCGTTTTCCAAAGCAACTAGGCGGTCGTCGATCTCATTTTTCCTTAGGCGATGATAGTAAAGTTTGTGACATTGTTCCTGATGCGCTGTTTCAATCTACAGATTAAGGACAAATAAAACGTAAGCAAAAGACTATCAAGTCTAAAGAGGAAAGTGGATTGAGAGGTTTACTTGGTGAATAAAAGCATGAGCTGCAGCGGCTTCCACGCGAATTATAGCAATCATTACAGTACGTGATTAAGCAAGGAGGCATATCTGCTACCCTATCAAGTCCGTTTTCAATCCAGAATTTGGGATGGGATTCGAGTAACTTTAGTTCAAACAACAAGTCATCCTGCGTTCGTTCCACCCCGTTCGCGGTATTCAGCATGGCGCTCTTCAATGCAACAAAAGAAATTCTCGAGATCCGACCTCGCCTCCAAACTAACACGGAACATTAACATCCATGAAATTCGAGTGTTTGGGTAATAGGGCATTACCCTATCAATAGCTTTCGAGTTCGAGAATGTTGGAACATCATTCCCAACCTTAGCACGAGAATTGACGCTGCCAACTTAACTTGCCATTGTCTCTGCAAAATTCTGTCCCAGTTGCTGTTTATGCACAACTTGGGATGAATTCGGGATATTTATACTGAATCTAAGGGGTAAGATTTGGGAAGTTTGTCGTTCTTCTCCCTGAGATTACCTTTTTGCTACAAAGGAAATTTTCAATTAAAGTATTTAGGAAATTAAGCCAGAAGAAAGGAAAATCATTCAGCCGCAAAACGGGCAATATTCTTAAAACAGGTAAAAATCAATGGAGGCCAAAAAAAAAGTAAGCCTCAACATATTTATGTCTTAAACAATAAAAGCCTGATCAGTTCGGAAGAGTGTCAGAAAAGTGAGCCTTGAAAGTCTCCGCATTCGATCCGTGAGGATCCCTAACGGAGTCTGGAGCATGAGTCTCCGAATACGGAGACATGTTCAAGTCGCCCTACTCCAGTTCCAACACATTCAGGGCTTCGCCATCCTCAAGAGCTTTCGTTCTCCTTTCCTTAATCTTGGAGACCAGTTCGTTGGGAATCGTTGTCCCTGTTTCCAGGAGGAATTCCACGGTTAAGAATATCCTCCTTTAGACCAATTGCTCGGTCAGGTAGGATTTTACCTTATCCAAAAGGCGTTGGGCCTCTTTCGCAGTTCCGTCGACTTTGCACCACCGATCGTGACAGAGTCGAGCTATCTCCGAGATGAGTTTCCCTCTTTGAGCGTCGAGTTTTTGAAGCAGTTTAGACTTCTCTGCCTCGAGGGTCTTCTCCTTTGATTCCAACTCTTCGATTCTCCTTTGGAGACTTTGATAAGCCTCCCCCGTCTCAGCAAGTGAACTCTCCAGCCTAAGGATCTTTTCTTCCTTGAGCTTATCTGCAGCTCGGAGATGTTCCAAACATTCCTTCACTTTATTGAATTCCAACTCCGAGGCTGTCGCAGATTTAACCTTTCTGTCATAAGCCAGGGTAAGCGAGCTGATATGGACGACAGTCTGTACCACGCGAAGAATACTGGGTCAGATAGGAATTGAAGAGAACAGATTTACCTCGAATGCAGATTAGACAGCATTTAGGAATTGCTCCCGGTATGTGAGATCGCCCACATGCGGAAGCATGGTTGGAGACAGGGTCAAGTTGCTGCAGAGTTCACCGCTGGCTGCTCTGTTACAAACAAGAGGAGTATCTCCAAAATAATCGAAGGCGAATTTGTCAGTTCACTTGTTTGTTTGTTTGACCCGGAAGCGGTCATGCAATTCGAGTTCGACATTCTCCGTGGAGCATTTCCGATTTACTTTCTTTTTCTTCTTCTTCCCAGTGTTGCTCATTTCTGGAACATTTTGGGTTGGAGATTCCGATTGAGTCGCCTCGAATTCTGTCGAAACGACCTCGGGCATGTCGCCCAGAAGTTGATTAGAAAGGGGAGGATCATCCTGACAGGTATCATCGATTGCTTGGTCGTCTCCGAACCTCTCGATGTCAAGGAATTCATCTCCTGGATGCTCGTTCTTGGTTTGCTCTGGGTTGAGATCGATGCTCATTTGCCCACGATTTGGGGTGGCGGATTGAAGTCCGCAAGTTGGCAATTACCGTTGTGGGGGCGTTAGACGACTGGCCCAGCTTGCTGGCATGCTAACAAAACGAGTTCTGGTCTTTCCCATTGCGTTTTCAACATGGATACGAGTTATACAATCCCACCGACGGTCGACTCCGGCGAAAAGCGTGTTCTTGATTAGTTGGGATTATTTTGAGAGTCTCTTCGCTGAGCTGGGGCGATCAGCAAAATTAAGATAAAACCAAATCAGGTCAGACCACATATACACGACTTGACGATAAGATGAGTGAATTAATACCGGGCGAACTGTTCCACACTCTCCATTTGCCACACTGAGGACTCTCAAAGGAACGTTCATCCACTCGGACGAAGAAATATCGAGCTGCCCATTTCTTGAAATTGTTGACCTTCTGGCCAGGTAGAAAGTTATGAGCCGGTTTCATGTTCACAACCCAGCCGGCTTGGTATTTTAGGCTTTTGAAATTTGTCATCTCTTCGAAGCCTTCAATGCTGACGTATATCCTAGCCTAAGCCGCGAGAGTAAGTGTGGCAACGAAGTTACAAACGCTACCAGGCGTAAGTTGGCAGATTGGAATTCTGCGACGATGGGTGTATCGGGTCAGCAGATTCGGATGGGGGAACCACAAGCGACATTGGGTGAAATAATCTTCGTATAAGCAAATGAACCCTTTCGGAGGATTCCAAGGGCGTTGATGGTCACCGGGTATAATGATGTGCACGCCGCAATTATAGAGCCCGCAAGAGTTCAGCATTTCTCGAACACTATTAACAATGGAAAGCGTTTTCTCGCCTTCGACCTCGCCATTATGATTTGAGATTGGGAGGATATCTTCAATCATGACTCCCCAGTCAACGGCGCGAGCTTCTTCCTCGGTTAAATCATTTGATGGGAGATCTGATTCTCTCGGAGAGTTACTGTTACGACTGCGACTCCTCCTGCTGACCGGAGGATGGATCTGGGAGGACGAAGCTCCATGAGATCTGGAACTCGAAGGTAGCTCGAAATCCAATCTAACAACTCTTTCGTTTGACTCTGAACTAGCCAATCTAGGCGATCGTCGATTAGCATTGCGACGGATTAACTGTTCACTCTCAGTATCGGATAATGAAACGGGAGTCGAAGTGCTGGTCATGATGGTCGTCGGAGAGTGTGGAAGAAGTCGTAAAATTCACAGGGATAAAATTAACAGAAATAAGAAAGCAACAAAGAGGAACAGAACGAATACCTTTTTTGCGGTTTGGCGAAAAGTGAAAACAAGAATGAGAAAGAAGTATTTAAACGAGCATTGGGGTCGGCAACCCTACGCGTTGTCATTATGACCTATGCAACTTTTCAGCTTCCGACCTAACCGACGCGACGTATGAGACACGCGTCGTATCAGCATTGGATATCGGAAAAAGCACGGAGATTTGGGTAAATTGATTCAATTTCCATATAGTTTAGATCGGATATTTCCTTTCTATAGTTCGAATATTCACATTAATCTCTACGAATACTCCGAACTGGGGGGACTAATTGTTGGTGCGGGATTCAGCACCCCCAACATACCGGTCTAAACCATAAATCGAAATTGAGTATTTAAACCGGGAGTTCGGTTTAAGTATGGATTCAACCTACAAATGAAGGCCCAGCTGTGTCGAAGGGTCCAGTCCCAGGATGAGAAACCGACTTCCCAGATCGCTTGGCAGCCGACCTAACAAGGAAGAAGAAACTTTCCTAATCTTGGTTTGGACGATTAGAAAAGTAGCTATATTTTGTAATCTAGAGAAATATATAAATAGAGGGAGATCTCTTCTATGTAATCCATCGAGCAATTAATACAAAAAACCCTAGTTATTCAATGTTCTTGAGCGAAAACCTTAACTTTTTCCTCAAAAGATTTTAATTTCTTTTTGCTCACTAGTTTTGATTCGAATTCTTAGAGAGATAACTTTATTGAATTTGTTTCCCCCATCAAACAAATTCATTGTGTGAAACTCAGTTTCTACTGTCCATAGATTTAAGACATCTTTGGAGTTGGAAAGAGATATGGGCCGTGTTCGTTTTATGGTCGCTGCATCAGCGATCGGCGATGGAAATTTAGACGTAATAACAACAGAAAAAATGGTTGATAAATGGAGGAGGTGTCACTGCGACTAATTTTAGAGGGAATACCGGTGTTATCTGTGTCGTTAAAAAATAACGACGATCGTTATTTTAGACGCTGCAACTACATTTAGAGGTGTTGCCGGTGTCTTCCGTGTTACTCCCCACATACTTATCACGCAATTTAGTTATTATTTTTTGTCGCAGAGCACTGACTGAGCGACTACAAAACGAACACGGCCCTCTATTCACATAGATATTGACATCATCAGGTAAAAGATAGAGTGAGGTAAGCATCATTAGCATCATTGGTTGTAACCTTTGGACCGACAGAGAAGGTCCACACAACTCACTGCTCCATTGCTGCAGCTCACTCACTACTAGTAGTGTATTTCACCACTACATTTCAATATATGATTTTTTTGTTTTTGTGTGATTTCAGCATCATCATTGACTTTGGAAAGAAATATATAGCATACTCATTATTCTGCTTAACCTTTAATTGAACGATACATATCTAAAGGGCTTTACCTTAAGGTTGTAAGACTTTTGCAGCTCAGTCCACGAATGTTTCCAGCCTCTACAAGATGGACCGACCCAATTTGATATATGTTTGTTTCACTAGGAAAGTGAGCTCTTTACAAGCCACATTTGTAACTTGTAAGAGATAACTAGATTTTGTTAGCTATGTTTGAGTCAGTTTCTGAAGAATATAGTGAAACTTGAGAAGAGAGAATTGTTAAAAATTTAGATGACTAAAATAGTATTTACAAGCATTAAACATATGCTACAACGTCAGGTTACATATGTATCACATTAATGCCAAGTTCTGGGTATCTCTGATCAAGAAGTTGAGTCATGTGTTGCGGAAGCCGCACAAAGCGCATCCAAATATGTTAGCGCCTAAAATGTTGTGTAAAAATGAAGAAGTAGAGTTTTGTGGGATTCTATTTTTTCTTTTTTTTTGTAATATCTGCTATATGCAAATAGTTAGTTGGAACATGCACATTGCATGACAAGACAGTCAGATTGAGAAAGAGAGAGAAGCAAAACATAAACGCCATTCCCGTTCTGCAACTACATTCTTGTTTTCATTTTATATAAATAACATCTCATGAACATACAGAACTTGTTTCTTAGTTTGACAGGTCTCATATCCTCAGAATTCAGTTCCTTTGGTGCCTCACATGCGCTTATAGAGGTATGTTCATGATTCTCAAGCATCGATATTTAGAGTCAAGTTTGTTAAGATTATCAATTCTTGTGAAAATAGAGCCTAGTTACTGTAAGAATTTGAGTTCCTTGATGTAGCTTTCTAGCATCATCATATTCATATAGTATGGTAATGGCATGTAAAATACAGAGACAAGTAAGTATATTGATTATGCTTCATCCTCATCATCACAATGATGTTCTATAGATTTAGCACTAAGGAGGCGCAGAAGAGATGAGGGCTAAAGCTGCTTCAGGGAAAGCCATAATAGTGCTGTGTCTTGCTAGCTTTCTTGCAGGCTCACTGTTCATGAGTCGAACTTTGAGTCGCTCTTACATATTTGAAGAAGAGGATCACCATCTCACAAAGCATCTGTCTACTAAACATATAGAGATTCAAAAGGACTGCGATGAACATAAACGCGTAATAAACCCTTCTATACTTTAATTAACACGTGCTCATGTTCATGTATATGCTCACTAACCACACGTGTTTTCTCTTTGTTAATCAGAAATTGATAGAAAGCAAATCCAGAGACAGAATAGGAGAAGTATCCAAAACCCACCAAGCAGTAAAGTAATAAAACCATATTCTTTCCTATGTTTCCTTACATAGTTGAGACAGAGTAGGTACGAAATCTGATTTTTTTTCTGTGGTTTATAAATAGATCATTGGAGAGAACAATGTCAACGTTGGAGATGGATTTAGCAGCAGCACGTACCAGCGACAGAAGCAGTGAGTTCTGGAGCGAACGGTCAGCGAAAAACCAGAATCTACAAAAAGTGTTTGCAGTGATAGGCATCAACACAACATTCAGCAGCAAGAAAAGACGAGACTCGGTGAGGCAAACATGGATGCCAACAGGAGAGAAGCTAACAAAAATCGAGAAAGAGAAAGGGATTGTTGTAAGGTTGTGAAGTAAGCCACAAATATCCTCAATTCACTACTTTAAAATCACAATAACCAAAAGACCGTCATGTAAAACAGAGAAAAGTTTGGATTTTTATTTGCCAGGTTTGTGATAGGACACAGTGCAACACCAGGAGGAGTACTAGACAAAGCCATTGATGAAAAAGATTCAGAGCATAAAGATTTCTTGAGACTAAAACACATTGAAGGATATCACCAACTCTCAACAAAGACAAGACTCTACTTCGCAACAGCAACTGCGATGTATGACGCAGAGTTTTACGTGAAGGTAGACGATGATGTTCATGTCAATTTAGGTATGCTCGTTACAACACTTGCGAGATATCAATCAAGACCGAGGATTTACATTGGTTGCATGAAGTCTGGTCCTGTTCTTTCACAAAAGTAAGGAAAAAGAAGTGACCTTTAAATAGCAAATTTGAAACCATTGGATGCAACAACTGACAAAAAGAAGTTTGGAAATGTAGGGGAGTAAAGTATCATGAGCCAGAGTTTTGGAAATTTGGAGAAGAGGGTAACAAGTACTTTAGGCATGCGACTGGACAGATTTATGCAATCTCAAAGGACTTAGCTGCATATATCTCCACTAACCAGTAAGTTTTCAAATCCATGATGTAAAATTAGTTTACTCTTTTGGGGGATTATGGAAGGAAATGATTCAGTAGTGGACATGATGTTTGCAAGGGAATACTGCACCGGTACGCGAACGAGGATGTGTCGTTAGGAGCGTGGATGTTAGGGTTAGAGGTGGAGCATGTGGACGAGAGGTCAATGTGTTGCGGAACACCACCAGATTGTCAGTGGAAAGCACAAGCCGGGAACGTGTGTGCAGCGTCGTTCGATTGGTCTTGCAGTGGGATATGTAAGTCTGTTGATCGAATGGCTCGTGTACACCCAGCTTGCGCGGAAGGAGACACACTTCTCGCTAATTTTCGCTTCTTGTATTGAGGTTTCACTTCAAACTTTGCTTAGTTAAAAGAATAATGAAGATAAAATAGTAATAAAAATAAAAAACATGAGACCACATGACTTTTTTTCTTTTTGTTTGGTGTGGAAAAATTGGTGTTTTCTTTGTCTTTTGGAAAAATTGGTTCTTAAGTTTATGGGTTTTTTTTGTTGGGTCAATTGGATAAGTCAAGGATTTAAAATTATTTAGCAAGAAAGGAGATAATTGTGCCGGTTAAGGAGATAATCAACTCTTTATTATGTATGCTTAATCAAAGCTGAGCTAATAAAGTATTTATTCACATTTATGTAATAATTCTTTTAATAAATATATATATAACTAAAAATCTTGATTTTTTCTTTTAAATAAACTTTATAACCAAAAACAGGGGGAAGTAATGTAAATCACTGGATTTTTTTTTTGGATTTGCTTAAATCATTGGCTTATATTTTATTTTCAAACAAAACCAAAAGAAAATCACTGGATTTATGTGATTTTTTTAAAGTTTGGATTAAAGAAATTTCCACAAGAGGGTCACAATCGGAATTGGATTAGGACTTTACTAAATAGGCTAATTAAGCAGAGAGGTTAGTACGGCTACTTTAGTAATTTAATATTTTTTTTTAAAAAAGGAGAATCAAAACGAAAGAGAAGTCAAATAAGGAAAAGAAAAAAAAAAGGCTTGGAGAAAAAGAAATCGAAACCGCCTCGAATTTGGAATCAGTGGATGGGTCCCACTCCCTCCTCCAGAAATTGGTGAGTAAAAATAAAATAAAAAGAAAGAAACAAAAATAATAAAAAGCATATCTTCCTTTGTTCTCTCTCTCTCTCTCTATCCCTCTCCCCACCACCATCAGAAGCGGTCAAGCTTTTTTAGTCAATACCCCCTAAAAACCCTAAA